>NC_057798.1:138677630-138977630 GCF_018294505.1 Triticum aestivum | reverse complement strand
CTCCTCAAACCCTAGCGCCGCCGCTACTCCATCGCCGCCGGTGAGGAAGAGCTTCACTGCCTCGACCTCGTCGCCGTCGTACTCGCGCCGGCTGCGGAAATCTTCACTCCGCCGCCGCCGTAGCTGTCTCCCTCTGCCAAGTTAGGGCGTGGGAGATCTAACTTGACGAACTTCATCGCTGTTCATCTCTGTTCGTCGTGTTCTTCAGTTCGGGTAATTAAAAGTCACTTTTATTACTCGCTTTGATTCTCAAACTTTTCTGAAAATCTTCAAAGGTGTTTTATTCTTCAAATCTTCACATATGAACACCTCACACACTGTATGCTCTTGATCCATCTCTCTAAGCACTCATTTCTTCAAGATTCCTCAATTGTGCGGATTTTCGATCTGTACAACTCTGGAACCTAAGACAAGAACGCTTAGTGAAATTCCTCAAGGCTCAACTGGTCAAATTCCTCAAAACTTGTCTTTTCGAAAAATCTTCTGAGAACGCATATGACCTCTCCAAATTCCTCGCACCTACACTCTGTTCACAGGTACTCATGTCCGCTGCTGAATCACTAGGTTCTCATCAACTTAACTCATTTGCAGCGTTCCTCGAAGAAAAACTGCATACTTCTTCAGAGTGTTCAATTGTTCAAATTCCTCATCTGAAGAAAATGGCTGAAGGAAAGAGACCGCAGAAAGGAGGAAAGAAACCGGAGGTCATGACTGCTTTCGAGATCCCTGATGAAATATACAAGGATTATTGCACACCTGATGAAGCCAAGTTTGGCAAAGAAAACAAGAATCAGCGCAAAGTGCGCATTCAGAGGATTGAACGAAGATGGGCACGAGAATGGAGGGAATATCGATATGTTACTCCAAAGTACATGAAGAAATTCGCCTTAAATCCTCCATGCCCAAGAGCTCCATTGGCACCTGGCCAAGTCGCTGATCCCACTAGCATCAAAAGTGGTGAAGACTTTCCTGAAGAATGGGCTAGGCGCCAAGCAAAATTGGCAAGACAAGCCAAGGAGGCAGTGAGGAAATTCAATGAGGATTCTGCTGCTGCTGCTGCCGCTGAGACCTCGGTCAAGCCGAGGAAATCAATGCCGAAGAAGCCTGCTCGCAAGCCAAGTGCTTCACCATCAGCGCCCTCACGGCCAAGTTCCTCAGCCGCGCCCTCACGGCAAATTCCTCAGACTACTGCTGCTCCACCAAAGTCCTCAGCAGCTCCCTCCAAGTCCTCAACTCCTGTGCATCTGGCTACATGTCAAAGGACTCAGGGTTTCTCAATTGCTTCTGGTGTCTCAGCGAGTTCCTCAGCTGCACCAATGTCCTCATCAGGCCCCACTCTGCTGAAGACAAAAGCAACAGCTGGACGCGGTCCTCGGCCAAGTCCAAGAAAGAAACATGTTGCTTTCCAAGTTCCCTCTGATGACGAGGCTTCTGATGAAGAACTTGCAGAAATCATCAGAGACAGACAAGCAAAGGCCTCCAGAGCCAAAGGAACACCTGTGCCTCTGCTTTTGGATCCGAAGAAGATCCTCGACTATATTGACTTATGGCATAAGGATCCAAACACTCCAATGCCTGATCTGCCTCTGACTCCTGGTCAAAGTCATATGCTGACCCATTTCATCTCTCAAGAGAAATGGAAGTTTGAAAAGGCTCGTGAGATAAAGAGAGCACAAGCTAGAAAGGAGAAGCTTCTGAAGAAGAACGTTGTCAGACTAACACCTGAAGAACTTCTCAAGGCTCAATCTGAGATCCAAGCCCTCAGCAAAGATTTCGATGCATACCATGCTGATTGGCAAGGAGCCAAAGTGAGATTCGTCAATTTGACGAAGAAAATGACAACTGTTGCAGCCCCATCGCAACAAGAAAATCCTCAGGCTGCAGACTCTGCTCAGCCTGCTGAAGAACATGCCAGCACTGCTGATGACTTTCAGCCTGCTGATGAGAATACAAGTTCCAGGGCTGATGACTCCATTCCAGCCGCTGAAGAAATTCCCAGGGCATCCACTAGTGGTGCGCCTGAAGAAACTGAAGAGATCAGGGCAACTGCACCAGTTGCGCCTGAAGAAAATGAACCACAGTCCTCAGCTCCTCCTGCGCCAACACCAACTCCAATTCTTCCTTCTGCTTATGAAGTGAAGAAGACCAAGGCTGCAGAGCGAGCTGCAGTGAAGAAAAGGAAGGCATCAGCTGCGTCAAATTCTTCGGCCGCGAAGAAAATGAAGCCAATGACCAGCTCGCTTGAAAATCCTATTGATGCCATTCCGATTTCCTCCATGTCATCCAAGGAAATTGTTCCTTATGGAGAAGACTACAAGATCCCAAGCGGATCTGATGAAGAAAATCATTCTGTTGCTACCTCAGAGCAGTTTGATGAAGAAATTGAAGTGGAAACATTCCCTTCAACGCCAGTCGTTTCCTCACCTATGCCTCAGTTCACAGCTGAAGAGACTGGTGTTGAGGAAATTGAAAAAGAAGATGAAGATGTGGATATTGGATGCACTACACCTGTGATGAACGATGACTTTTGGGAAAGTCAGCATCCCAATACTCCTCTCTTCACTCCTATTCAACAAATTCCTCAGTCCCCGGCTACTACTGTTCAAATGGGCTCTGAAGAAACTCATCCCACATCGTCTGTTCATGAAGAAATTCCAGCCGCTAGTGCTGAAGAACCTGCTGCTGATCCCCAAACTGCACAAGAAGAGGAACCAGAAATTCCTCAGCTTGAAGCACCTGAGATCGTCATTCCTGAGGTTGTGCTGCAAATCACTGACACTCCTCAGCCCAAACCGAAGAATCCGTTCTCTAGCAAGCAAAAATTCAAGGCTGAAGACTTCTTTTCTGAGCATGTGTTCTTCACTGATTACAATCCATATGACTCTGCTCGCATAAGGAAGAGACGTTTCTGGACTGCTACTCAAGCCAACTTCTATTCCTCAGTGCTCTTTGACAAGGACAAAATCTTCGATCATGAGCATATTCCTCATGTGGATATGGAATCTCTGCCGTGCTTCGAACCAGTCCTCCGAGTTATTCACGATGCAGGACTACTGAACTTCTGCACTGATATCTGTGATTGGAATGAAGAACTCATTCTTCAGTTCTATGCCACTTTGCATATCACCGGAGATGCTGAAGATGTCAATTCATGGGTGCTGGATTGGATGACAGAAAACACTCACTATAAGGCACCAGCAACTGAATTGCTTCGTGTCCTTCCTCTTGATCCTCCCCATGACAATGCACGTTGCATCTATAATGACCGCGAACTGACAAATCATTATATGCAAGTGCTCATGAAGCCTTTGAAGCCAGGGCAGGCCCCTCGAACCAAATTCCTCGTCAAGGAATTGCTGTATGTGCCTCGGACTGTCTATCGAATCCTGATGAAGACAATGAGTCCTATCAAAGGCCACGACTCAAATGATGAAGATGTCGTTGGCATCATGAAGAACATGCTTTTCAACATCATTCATGGCGTTCCCGTCAACTTCCATGATTTCTTCATGAGGACTCTGGCTAATGTTGCTATGTCACCTTTTGAGCTGAAGCCCTATGCGCCTTGGATTATGAGATTCATAAGGGCAAGATCTTCACTGAATTACAAGGCTGACACTCTGAACCATGGTAGCTACTTGCCGCCCATTGAAGTCCTCAAGCGACCAGTTTCATCATCTGATGATAAGGGCAAGGCAGCTGCTGTGATCGATGAAGGCACTCGTCCATTGGATGGTCAATTCCGTCTGGCTACATCTTACTCCACCAATGACGATTCTGCAACACATGACACTGCCGCAAATACATCAGCCAAGCAAAAGCCTCAAGCAACAGCACCCAGGGTGATGACTGACCGTGAGTTACTCCTCAGTCTTCATCAGAAGGTTGATCGCAATCACAAATGGGTGAAGCGTCAGTTTGCTGCAATTCTTCACAACATGACCTCAACCCATAATGCAGTGAAGAAAAATCAGTATCACCTTCATGAAACCCTCAACCGCACCTGGGCTGTTCTCACTCATGTATATTCCGCGGAAGAACTGAAGACTATGGGTCTCCAGGAAGCATTTGACTGGTCTGCACCACCTCCGAAGAAATTCAAGAGAGTCAAAGTTCCTGATCTGGTGGCCAGCTCTTATTCTTCATCGCGTGAAACTGATGAACATGAAGATTTGGACGACACTGCGGCAGGCCCTACTTCAACGAACAACCCCGACAACGCTGGCGCTCCTCCATCGACTTGAAATTCTTCAGGGGCGTTAGTCCTCAGTTTCGACCCTTTTGGTCATTTGATGACAAAGGGGGAGAAATCTGAGTTAGTCTTCAAGCGGGTTTATATTATGGGCGTTTTGTTAAGTTACAACTCTCGTTCTTCCGAAACTTTTATTGGATCGAGTTGTAATCTTAAATCCGATGGTGCCCTGATACTTTTGAACGATGCATTGTGCTCTGACTTCGATGCACTGTGCTCTGATACTTTTGATGTGTTATTCTGTATGCTTATTCCTCGTTAATATTATTGCACGCATGCTGAATCTCATCAGGCACCATATTTCATCATGCATTTCAAATTCTTCATATTATATATCAAATGCGTGTATGAATTACAAGATATAGGGGGAGATCTCCATGATTCAACTCCTCAAATGTGCATTGCATCAAAAGCAAACTCCTCACTATGCACATATTCAGGGGGAGTTCTTCTATATCCTGTAATCAAATTCCTCAATATCAGTATTTACACTTCATATGTTTATCCCCGTTGAAAACTTAACCTATGTTGTCATCAATCACCAAAAAGGGGGAGATTGTAAGTGCATCTAGTGCCCCTTAGTGATTTTGGTGTATTGAAGACTTATAGGTTAAAGTGACTGATGCGTTTGTCAGTGTACACAGGTCTATAAGTCTATGAGGAGTTTGATATTTACAGAGAAAGTCGACCCCTAAAAATGAAGTTCTTCGACTGAAGACTTTGATATTCTGAAGACTTTCTGAAGACTTTGAAAGTGAAAAAATTGGTGTGACCTTGAAGACTTGGTATTCATTTGAGGAACATGAAGCCTGAAGACTTTTGTTTTCGTAGTTTCATTTTCTCTTTCTTGAGTCATAGGAAACACCGTACTGTTAAAGGGGGTCGAGGAAATACTAAGGAAAAAGTTCCATGTGATGCTCAACTCAAAATCCTACACCTACCAATCCCTTCGAGTGAAGCCATTGGAAATCTCATACAGTTCAGTCAATTTCTTCAGTGACAGAGACGCAGTTCTTCTGGTCACTGAGGACTTTGCTCTGACTGAGGAGTTAGGAATTCGCCAGTGCGAATTGCCTACACAGTGAGGAACATGATAGCCCTGAGGAATTTGAGAGTCAAATTTCCGACCGTTGCTGTGCTGCGCGCCGGTTGTCCAAAATATCTTATCCACCTAACGGTCATATCATTGAAGGGCATTTATGTCTTATCATGTCGGGCTACTCCCTAGGCTATAAATAGCCGCCCCCTACAACCACTAGTTGGTTGGCTGCTCCGAGAGAACTTGACACTTGTCATCTGAGATCAACCCATCCTCCGAGGACTTTGAGCGAAAATCATCAAGTGAGGAAAATCCCAAAACCAAACCCCCACAAACCAAAGTGATTGAGCATCACTGAAGAAATTGATCCTGCGTGGATCCGACGCTTGTTACCTTTGAAGACTGTGCTTCTTCCAGACGGTTAGGCGTCAAGGTCTAGAGCATCCAAGAGGAATTGTGGATCGCCGAGTGACCAAGTCTGTGAAGGTTTGGAAGTCACCTGAAGACTTACCACGAGTGATTGGATGAGACCTGCGTGATCTTAGTTCAAGGAGAATACGGTGAGGACTGGGTGTCCTGAGTTGCGGCTCAGAGACTGGGTGTCCTGAGTTGCGGCTCAGAGACTGGGTGTCCGGGACTGCGTGTCCTCGAGTTTAAATACTCAGCCGCTCCAACCAGACGTACAACTGAGACAGCAGTTGGAACTGGTTTACCAAATCATTGTCTTCACCAACTAACTGGTTCTATTTCCTCAACTCTTTCATTTCCTCATGACTGTGTTGTATGTTGTTCATATCTGTGCTTGAACACTTTGACTGAAGACTTTCACAAATTCCTCAGTTCAATTTCTTCAGTCTGTTTGTCTTCATCTTGTTATCCTGTGTTTACGCTTTCTGTACTCTGTGCTAGTCTTCATTTTATCATGATGACTATGTTTGTATCCTGTTATGTTTACTTCTGAGTACTTATTCCGCTGCAAGTAGTTCTTCGCTAAGGAATTTCCTCACCAACAAATTCCTCAGTGAAGAATTCATAAAAATTGCCTATTCACCCCCCTCTAGTCGATATAACGCACTTTCAGGGAGGTGGCGGCTAGCTCCACGGAAGAGGCGTACTACTGTGTTTTTTCAGTTTGCAAATAAAAAAGCTAAAAATCTGACATGAACATCTCCTAGGCCATTGGATCCTGACATGAATCTTTTTTTAGGGTCCTGACATGAATCTTAGAGTAAGATCACCCACGTCAGCGAATTTTTTTCGCTCAAAAAAAGGGTCACAACGGACACCACGATCTTCCCACGACCCACGTCTCTTATCCACTTCTCTCCTTACCCCACCCTTTCTTTTTTTTAAAGCTAAAACGCCAGTTGGCTCTTTATTCATTTGGCGCTAGCATGTCTGACTGTATAAAATCAGCCAGCCATCCAGGGATTGTCTCATACATAAGCTGAGAAGAAGAAAGTTCTAAAGAATGTCTAGCTATCCGGTGAGCCACTGTATTACAACGCCGGTTAGCAAACCGTAGCTTAAACCCCTGAAAAAAAGTACTAAGCATTTCAATCTCTTTTAAGAGATGGTAACATGACGATTTCTGCGGTGACTCCCACAGCCTTATAATCTCCTGGCAATCCGTTTCGACTTCAACTCGATGTAGCCCCATATCACATGCCATGGAAAGCCCATCTCTACATGCAAGGAGTTCAAGAGTGAGTGGATCAATTATACCGTCATAAACAAAACCACTCACAAGCAAAACCACGCTACACTGCATCCCATCCCTCTCCTCCTTGTTGTGCCTGTTAGAGATATGACAGGCAAATCAACACCACGAAGAACAAAAACAAGCAGGAAACAAGAGATTTTAACGTGGGAAATCCTTCCACATGAAAGGAAAAAAACCACGGGCGCCAGCCAGCAAATCTTCAGTATATCGGGGGAGGTTAAATACAACGGGGATTTACAACTGATCAACTCATCTTTGCAGCGGCTTACAAAGGATATATATAAAACACAGGTGACCTAGGTTAATATTGATCTGTACCGCGGGGGGCTTTGCCCCCCCCCCCCGCACCCTCAACCGTCCCTGATGGGAGCGGCCCACATGGACTAACTTCAGGCTCCAGCCAAAGCTACCGGCGACGGGCCTCACTCTGCTCGCTCGTCAGAAGTTAGCCTTTATCTTTATACTTGAATTTGGATCATAACATAACAATGCGGATACAAAGAGAGGAATAGCCATGTGCCGGCGACGAGGCAGCGACGGCAGAGAGGAGCTCCAGCAGACCCAACATCAGGGGTGTCTACGATGGAGACAAGGTGGGTTGCAGCGTCCTCGCGTGGCGTCGCAGATTGGGACCGCTGTGTTGCGCTCTAGCGGAAGGTCGAGGCCCACAGATCCCGGCGGGAGCTGAGAGCAAGAGTGGGGGGAGCTGATGTCACAAGGAGCCGGCGGAGGTCGAGCTGCTCCCGCCGGCGTAGTTCGTGCACTTCCTCGTGGTCGGCACGAGCACCACCTCATCGGGCAGGGTTGTCGTGCCGCCACACCCTTCCATCGCGGGAGGGACCACTCCCACTCCGACGACAGCAAGGACACGAAGGGAGGTGCGGTCGGCCAGGGCAGCCACGTGTACAAGCTCACCGTCCGCTACCTAGTGTAGATTTTTGTTTTAGGTTTTAGTTGAACGGACGAAATATCGTCCATCTTATGTAAATCATGTCCGTACCTAAGTGAACTGCATCTTATTTGCATGAAATTCCTCCAATTTGTTCAAATCTGCTTTTAAATGTATGCGCACCTGGATCAGTGTCCCCAGTGTTTATTTTGGGAGACATCATTGGAGATGCCCTTAGAGCTTAGAGTACAGTGTAGTGTATGAAAGTTGTAACATGGCATTTATACAGGAAACAAAGCAGAAGGTGAAGGTTGTACTGAGAACTACGACAGCTATAGGTACAGCGACCCGTCTCAGGATCTTGGATACACTCTGAACATTTCAGACTAGGACTAGCTTAGAACCATAAAAACAGTGGACATGTGCAGCCCTAAATCGTCAAACGACACATTCTCGTCACCTATTTGCTGCATGGAGCCACCGGCCAAGTGCATGAGCCGGAACGGCCGCTCTTCCTCTGAGCTGCAGAACGCGAAAAGCGCTGCGACTCCGCGTTCAGCACCGAACTGCTTCGTAACCGCCCGGCCGTCGGGCAACCGAACCCTCAGATTGCAGAGTTTCTCCCCGGGTCCGGGTTCCATCTCACAGGTCGGCGGCGCCACCGCGGCCGCGGCGGTCTCGACTTGCTTCGTCGGCGTCGTTGCAGATGGATTACTGCTGCTCAATGCCGCCGTGCCCAGCGGCGGTGCTTCTTGCTTGCCGCGCAGAGGAGCGGCTGACGATGCAGCACGATGCTTCGTTGCTTTGGCGGGCATGACCGGCCTCCTCTCCGCGAACTTCTCGGCCACGGCGATCATGTCGTTCGGGTCGGTGGCGGCGCGCATCCTGTGCATCAGCTCTCCGGTCACCGGGTCGACCACCAGCACGTGGGGCATCATGTCGTGGGCGAGCTTGTAGTAGCACGACACCTTGCCGCCCTCGTCCTGACCGCCTTCCCGCTCGTCCACGTCTACCTGCCAGAGCACGAAGTGCTCCCTGACGGCCCGCGCCACCAGCTCGTTCGCCCACACGTCGCGGTTCTGCTGGTGGGACGCGAACTCGCCGGTCGCCTGCACGTTCACCAGCAGCCAGCGGGACAAGCCCGCCGCGTGCGCCTTGGCGTCGTGGAACCGCCCCTTGTACGTCAGCTCGACCGGCGGCCGGAACAGCTCCGCCAGGGTCTTCTTCTTCTTCTTGCCCGGTGGCCCCGCGCCCGCCTGATCCGTGCTGCTGCCACCGGAGGAGGTACCCTCGTCGCGGCGGCGGCGGCGGCGAGGGTGGCGCTCGGCTGCTGGTTCTGGTTCTGGTGCTGGTGCGTCGTGTTCGCTCTCCCATCCGGTAGGTCTGCAGGCTCGTGGTTGACGACGAGCGGTCGAGGACGAGGGGCCGTAGATTGTCTCGGAGCGGGCAGGGATGGGAGCGCGCACAGCAGGCTCGTCCTTTGGCACCACCGGCGCCGACGATGCGGCACCGCCGGCGAAGTAGAGGTCTACGGCCGCGTCGAGCCTCCAGCTGCAGGATGCGAGGTGCTGGGCGGCGTCCGAGAGGGAGATGCAGGCCGTGACCTGCATGAACTGGCAGACGAGGGCGTCATGGTCACCCTCCATCGATCGATCTCAATCTCAATCTCAATCCCTGCGCGGCGATTGAGGGCGTGCGACGGATCTAACAATCTCGCAGCGATTTGGTAGGTTTGGGTACGCAAGCCAGGGTCAGAGTATCTATATATAGGCCGAGTTCTATTTTTTAGTTGAGGCTGAGTTCTTTTCGGCAAGCAAAAGTTCTGTACTCCGTACAATCAAAGGAACCCGATTTCCAGCCGTTTCCTCGATTCCTTTCGCAATGAAAATAAGGACATGTACAATAATTCTATATTATGTGTTCACATAGGATAATTGCTTAGGTGCGAACCAACCTATGGTTGGACGGTTAGAGGGACTGTGGTATCCCAGCCCACCAAGGTAAGTCCTGGTGCTCGCCTTTATTTCTGAATTTATTTCAGAATTTGCGATAATGCGCATTTAGTGGGAGGAGGCGTTCCCGTCAACGACGAGGTGCCTACGGTGACTTCGTAAATTTCAAGATGATATGTCAGCTCGGTCTTTTGAAGGTGATCATAGAGGTAAGTGTGCGTGTGTGCTTTCATAGGAGTGAGTGTATGCGCGTGTATATGAACGCTTACGTGTGTACTGTGTTAAAAACATTGCTGAGTTGAAGGAGAGAGAATTCATAATTTGTCTTCTCTTATTTAAAAGATAGGGAATTTGGTAATTGGGGGTGTCGTCTTCGATGGCATGCGAGGTGAGGGAACACCCACCTACACTAGTAGGCTTGCGACGCAAGTTGGATCTTTATCCAGACGACTCACTGCGGACGATAACTCTGGTAAAGATAAGGCCAGGAGGGGAACGATGTATGCTAAATATTGAGGAACTAATGAACTTTGAAAATGCGGATATGGAGGAGTATTGGCGTCATGCTATGGACCAAGGCTTGTGGCTAAAGGAGACATTCAAAAACAAGGTGTTTACTTTCAAGAACTGTTCACTCCAATTGCAAGGATTGAAATAATGAGATTTTTTATCGCTCTCACGGATCAAGAATCTTGGAGGCTATATCTCATGGATGTAAAATCCATGTTTTAATGGAGTGTTAGAAGGAGAAGAGTAGAAGGTATTGAAGCTACACAAGTCATTGTGCAGGTTATGACAATCCTATGGGGAGTGGAACATCAAGCATGATCGTACATTGGTTTCTCTCGGGTTTGAGAAAAGTCCATTGAAGCATAAGCGAGATAAAAGATAGGGATCATCTCTTAGTTGACACATATGTTGCGGATCTACCGCTAGCATGAGCATATGAAGCGGCGGTTGCCAAATTCAAGCTTGAAGTACCTATTTAAGATGAGTGATCTAAGGCTATTGAGTTATTACCATGGGATCAAAGTACAAAAAAGCCCCAGGGGTTCACACTATGTTAGGAGGCATATGCAAAGAAAATACTTGAAAGTTGTAGCTAGGAAGATTGCAGTCCATGGCCGTATTCATCCTTCGGTGTCGTCGTTGCAAGGAAAGATGACCAAGGACTCCTGGGGTAAGTCTCCCGTCATACTGAGTAACCTTCTGCTAAACACCAACTACGACCTCACGATCTACCACATCGGTTTGGCGCAATCGCTGGACACTGACATGATGAGGAAGTACGCGGTTACCTAGTGGTAGCGGTCTCGGAGCTGCTGCTCAACTCCACCGACTACTCCGCAACCATCAACGTTTGATTCGCCGGGTGCATCTTTATGGAGCTTATCAACCGCGACACTCCCTTCTCGGGGCGAGACCATAACGACCTATGCATCGTCCTAGACGTCGTACACGTGGCACCTGTTGTAGTTCCCTTCATGGCAGTTCTCGAATGTGCATCCCGTCGCACTTGACCTCCTCGGGAGGATGCTTACCTTCAACCCACTACAGAGGATCACATGTGCCTTGTGTGTTTGTATCAATCTTCTTTGATATTCGCATGTAAATTTTGTAGTATCACACTGCCAGTGGAAGCTATGTGTATATATAAGTGGGATCGTACCCCTCCCCCAGCCAAGGGCAAATCACTGAAGGAACTTTTTTTGGAGGGTCATATTAGAAGAAATATTCTCATTAGCTAGCCCCCTCCCCCCAAAAACCTTCATACTCGAAAATGTTCTTCTGCTCTGAGCTTAAATGAGCCTGGGTGAACAATAAAATCAAAAGAAAATTCTAATTTTCTTGTGCTACCATTTGATAAAAGTTTTCTATGCTTAAAAAATTTCATCACAAAATGACATTCGTGGAAGACATGGCAAAAAAGAACAAAATTGGTACTCAAAAATGCTTACAAAAATAGCATTTTTGGAGTATCAATTTTTTGCCATAACTTCTAGGAATATTCATTCAAGATAAATTTTTGCAAGCACATAGAACATTTGTCAAAGGTTATCACAAAAAAGTTTAATTTTTATCCTTTTACTATTTTTTTCTGATTTTACTGTTCACAGAAGCATTTGAGCTCGGGTGCAAATACTCCATGTCCTTCATAATTTGCCTTTTGTTTCCCTGACATCCTAGTCAAGCTCAACCACTGTGCACTGTACACAATGTTGTTGTTCTTCTGGAGTCGTGCTTTTGTTGATTGGCTTTGTACAACCACCGTTGGGGCCAGTGTGCCGGCTATACATGCAATTTGCTGGAAGTTTGACCTCTATTTTTAAGATTAAAATATGTAGACATGTGCTTCCTTTTTAGACAAAAAACATGTGTTTTCCACTAAATTAAGAAAAGATCTTTGCCTATGTTGGGAGCTCCTCGAGAGGATGCTCACCTTTAACCGGTGTAGAGGATCACATATGCATTGTACATTTGTATCAGCCTGCTTCAGTCTTCTTTGACATTCGCGTGTAAATTTCACAAGTATAGCAGGGAGAAGCTATGTGTATATCTAGGGGGCCCATGCCCCCTCCCTCTCCAGCCAAGGACAAATCACGAAAGAAAACATTTTTGGAGGGACATACTTAGAAGAGAATGTTCTCATTATCTACTCCTCCTCCCACCCCCCAACAATTCGTATTTTGAATTTGGCTCCTTGGCATCCAAGTCAAGTTCAGCCTCTGGGTACTGCATGCTATGTTGTTTGCCCCCTTGGCATCCAAGTCATGTTCAGCCTCACGGTACTGCATACTATGTTGTTGTTGTTGTTGTTGTTGCTGTTGTTCGAGTGTCGTGCTGTATTGATCAGCTTTGATCAAAAAAAGAAAAATCTTTACCTATCATTGGAGCTATCTGCGGGATTGATTGTCAAATCAGTACACCATGGTTCATGCAAGTTCTATTCCTTGTGGTAGAACCATTCTATTATGATTCAAGTTTTAGATTTGCTCACTTATATTCCTTGTGGTAGAACCAGTCTACTGTAGTTCAAGTTTTAGATTTGCTCACATTTTTCGAATTTATTTTGCTCAGTCACGTTGCCGTCTGACGTGTGTAGTAGTGACTTCATCTCAGGTGACCTCATCTCAGTATCTCATCTCAGTATCATCTCAGAGATGCTTTTATCTCAATATCAAAAGAAGTTGTAGTAGTAACTTCAGTCAATCTAAGGGCCAGTTCTTTCGGCAGCTTAAAAAATAAGCTGCCTTTTTTATTCATTGGGCTTTTTATTTTTAAGGGCGTTTTATTTTTTAAGTTGGGAAAGGCGGCTTATTTCTTAAGCCATCAAAAAAACTGGCCCCAAAAGGAGTTGTAGTAATGACTTCAGTTTCAAAGGTACTTACAGAGATAGCGTTTGCATGCATTAGGGTGATTGCAGCATTTTCAAACATAAAAAAGGTATGCCATGTACACAAAATGGTCATTTTAATCATTGTAAATGCAAAGATGTGTTCGCTAAAAAAAAATGCAAAGTTGTGTCAAAAAAGGGAGCAAGCAATTTCCTCGTGATCCTAAAGTTAGATTCCAACCTATATGAAAAAATTACCAAATAATAAGTGCCACCGCGAACCCAACCTGTGGTTGAGATGGTTAGGTGGACAGTGGTATCCCCAACCCATCAGAGTTGAGATGGTTAGGTGGACAGTGGTATCCCCAACCCATCAGGGTTTAAATCCTGGTGCTCGCATTATTTCTGGATTTATTTCAGGATTTCCGGCGATGCGCTTTCAGTGGGAGGAGTGGGAGGAGACGTTCCCATTGACGACGAGCTGATGATATGCCGGCTCAGTCTCTCGGAGGTGCTCATAGGGGTAGGGTGTGCTGAGTGTATGCGCGTGTATATGAGTGCTTGTGTCTGTAGTGATGCTAAAAAAAGTGCCACATGTGTGACATGAAACTTTTATGTCACTAAACTTGATGATAAAAAACATTCAAAGTTGCCATGTGGTCGTGCCAAACTTGTGGCACTTATTACTTATCATGGTCCAAAAATTAAGTGTGTGGATATTTTAGCCGGAGCACTATAAAAGCTCTCTTAGCATAATACAGTAGGCGAAGCGGGACCGAGCACTGGCCAGCAAAAAATCAGGGTGCAGCTACCAGCTGATTGGGAAACACACACGACGCAACATACTAGTAAAGAGGAACCTGGGAGTACTGCCCAGAATTAAAACGTAACAGCAGTTCGTTACACCACTAGCTAACTTACTTAGCTACGCACGCGCGCGCAGGCCCCTTGCTACGTCTGGCTTGGTGCTACTCGTCGGCGCCGTCCATCCGGAGAGGCGGGTTGTGGCGGTCGCGGGGGAGCCTGAGGCGGCCGAGCGCGCCGGCGGGGACGAGCTCGAGGTTCTCGCAGTTGCAGATCTCGATCATGAAGCCGTCGGGGTCCTTGAAGAAGAGCTGGTCGATCGGCGAACCCTCCTCCTCGTTGATGGTCCTCTTCATGTACCTGATCCCCATCTCCTTCAGCCTCTTCTCCATCGCGCCCATGTCCTCGCACTGCACACGATCCAAAGCTTACTGATTCATGGCATGGTACGCTACTGACGTGACCCACTCGCTGAACCTTGGCTGATATATAGAAAAATTACCTGGAACGAGATGTGGTTGTCCATGGGGTCGAGCTTGCCGGGATTGACGTCGGCGGCCCGTCGCGCGTCGTCTCTCTGGACGAGATGGATCCCGATGCCGTAGTTGAACAGCCTGATCAAACACGAACGTTCACGTGACGCACAAAGTTTCAAAGATCACGGCGCCATGCCATGCAAGAAGCCATTTTCTGTCACGTACTCTCTCCGTTTCAAAATAGATGACCCAACTTTATATTAAAGTTAGTACAAATTTGAGTCATCTATTTTGGAACGAGTACGTATTTTCTCAACAGTTATCACGTCAAGGTGCACGTACCAGGCGCCGGAGAAGTCGAGCGCGGGAGGGCGGTGGATGAGGACGAAGCCGAGCGCCTTGACGTAGAACTGGACGGAGGCGTCGACGGACTTGCAGAGGCGGGAGATGTGGTTCAGCGCCATCAGCGGCATCGGCGGCACGTCCTCGTACAGCTTCTCGATTTCCGCCGGGTCGACGCCGGCGTTCACATCCGCCCCCGCGCCCTTGCACTCCTCTCCCATCCTGTCCCGCGAGTTTCTGGACGCTGTGCTAGAAGCGAGCGAGCGATGGAGGCGGAGGGTGTGCGCGCGGCGTTTTAACCCGAGCTTCGGGTCATGCATGGCGCCAGCCATACGCGTCGTGTTGAGGCGGCAGCACGTAGCTCCGTATGGTTTTGCGTGCGCGCACGGGCTGCTCGGCACGAGTGCCGCTCAGGTGGATGTGTCTACGACGAGGCTTGCCACGGTGGCCTCGGGACTCGTTTGTTGCGTCAGGTCGGCACCGTGCGGCAGGCCGGGACCATGCCAATATGCCATGATGCCCCACTGGGGTGATGCAGTCCGAAGTCCCTGGACCATGTGAGCGGTGAGGCAGTGACAACCGAGCGTCTGAGAGGGCGGCTGGATAGATCGGGTTTTTTTTTTTGTTTTTTTGTTTTTTAGCTAAAGATAGACCGGATAGGAGACCAGAGTCACCAATGCGAGTAGTGCAACGCGACCGCTTTCTGGGCTGTTTAGCCATCCGTTGCCCATTGGCGAGACGACGCCGAACAAGAAGGTAGCAAGCCCATGAATGTTCGTCTTAAGCCTAGGGTTATTATTTTTTTTCGAAAATTCTTGTATTACTCGAAACTCAGAATTACAATCACGACGTACAATATCAAGGACTTCTCCGGGTCCTAACCCAAGCCATACCGCAGTACAAACTTGAACCCTACCAAAGTTGGCCATAAAATGACTAGCTAGATTTTGACTACATCGAATATGAGTAATACAAGAACCACGTTCCTCTAGATTATCCTTGATCTCTTCGACTAAAAAAGCAAATTTAGATCTATTCGTAACAGCACTCTGGACCATCGTTACGGCTTCCAGACAATCAGATTCAACTTGGATAGGTAGATTGCTCCATTGGGAGGTCAACATTAGGCCTTCCTTTATTGCCAAAATCTCCGTCTCTAGAACATCATCACAGGAGAATAGATGCCAACATGAGCTGAAAATAAAGCTCCCATCATGAGCTCTGAGAATCATACCTGCTCCGGCAATTCCATTTAGGACCGACCCATCGGTATTAAGTTTAACATGCCCAGCCGGTGGGGGAGACCATGGGTTACTAAAAGGGACGTTGTTATTGCATGTATCAACCATGAGAGGGTAACAAGTTGAGATGGGAGTCTTTCCTATATGCATTTTCACATTTGGGTCAATGGCAATGGATTGAAGAGATTCAAGATAGCTATCTAAGAATCTACACGAGACTTTCACGGGTGGTGCTGGTTTTGCATTGAATATTTCGTTGCGACATACCAGATGCGCCATAGCAACATCATTAGCCTGACCCTCATAGACTCCTCGATACTAGCAGCCAGCTGAATGAACCATTCCTCACCGGAAGGAAGGATCGAAGAAATCTCAGGAAGGTGCCAAATTGCTGCCATAGCATGCCAAATTCGCCAAATATTAATACAAGAACAGAATGCATGGAATGTGTCCTCATCAGCGCAGCCACAAACGGGACAAGTTGCAACCGCTTCCAAGTTTCTTTCCTGTTTGTTGCACCATGTGGAGTAAATTGCAAAAGACCACCACAATTGCGTCCCTTGGTGCGAAAAACCACCGTTTTCATAAAAGTTTGCAGAAACCACCGTTTTTCAGTAATTTCGTTGCACGAAGCACTAACTGGTCAATTGACCGTGTTTTGACAGAAAACCTGACGGGTCGGGCCCAGCCGTCAGGCCACGTGACATGGGGCAGACGGCGCGCGCCTGACGCCCGTTAGCGGCGCTCGCTTGACCTGGTTCGACCGGACCAGCTCGTGCCCGCGCCACCATTCCCCCTCCTCTCCCTCGTGACCTAGTTCCTCTCTCGCGCCCTCCATGGCGACACGCGGCGGCGGCGGCGGCTGCGACGAAGGAGAGGACGAAGGAGAGAAGGAGCACCTGAGGCCGGAGGGCGACAACGCGGTGAAGATGACGGGCGGCGGCGATGAGGTTCCTGCCGCATCTACCCAGTCGTCGGCGTCGTACGACGTGGGAGCCAGGTCGGCGGCGGCATTGGCTAAGGTGTGGAAGGCCAACCCTAGCCAAAGCCACCATTATACCTCTTGTCTTGGCGGTGTCGAGTAAGATTTTCTTCTCCTACCTCTATGCATCTGCCACCTCTGTGAAATGTAGAATTAGGGTTAGCTAGATTGTTTAGTTAGTACTGCTGTTGAATGTGTTAGATGTAATTATTGTTGTCAAAGATGTAGCAATTGTTTGGTTGTGCAAAATCCTAGTTCTGAAATCCTATAAATAAATTTTGTACATGCTCTGAGTAGGTTTGTAGTAATTTAAATACTTCCTAATGTTGTAAATAATTCTGTTATATGCTGGAAAAGGTTGTGGTCCTAAGCATTGTTATTTTCTTTTGCTTTTGTAGTTTGGATGATGAAATTTGGGATGTCAGGTTTAATTTCATTGGATAAGACAATTATGAGAGGCAGATAGGGGAGTCTGACATAACATTCAGTCATTTGGTAGCTATCAAAGAGGAACAAGGTTATGATGGAAGTTATTCAATGTACTATCCAAAGGTGGTAGGTGCTGGGCATGCAGGGATGGACCTGATTATGTCAAATGACAATGTGGAGGAGATGCTTGATTTGTATGCAGAGAAAAAAGTAGTCAACATAACTGTGATCAGTGCCAGCAAACCTGACTTGTTTGCATTAAAAGACCTTAACAAAGGGGCTATATGTGAAGATCAAGTGCCCATTTCTGAGATTGGTAATCCAATTGTTTATGAGATAAATGATGATGGTGTGTTGTTTCAATCACAAGGCAGTTCTGAAGCTAATGCACATGAGTGTACCCCAATGCAGCCAGATGACTCTCAAGCAGAGTATCTGATAACTCAGCAGAGTTGCAATTTGCAGAAAGAGAAAGAGAAGGAGATTGTCATTGTAAATGACAATGTAGATGACATTCTCAATGCATTTTTGGAGCAATATGCTGATCCTATTGATGATGCACAGCCTATGGAAGAGGAAGCAGCCAATGCAGAACAAGAAGAAGGACAAGAGAATTATGAGTTTGCCGAAGGAGAACAATTTTATGATAGTTCAGAAGGAGAACAACTTGATGATAGTTCAGAAGGAGAAGAACTTGATGATCCAGAACTGAAGCAAAAGATTTGTGAGCTAAAGAGGAAGAAAAAAGATCCTAACTACCACATGGAAGGTGATACAGATCCAGAAGATCTTTTCTGTGAGGAGGATAGTTCAGATGAGGATGAGGTTTTAGTACAGCAAGCTCCACCACAAAAACTACCAGTTAGAAGAGGGCCAACTGACAGATCTCACAGCAGTTCTGCAGCAACAATAGAACCAGATTATGTGCCCTCCTCTGATGAGAACATGGAAGATGTTAAGTGTGAATTATCAGATGAGGAGGAGATAAGATATGTGCCAAATACTGGCAAGAGATCAAGAGCAAAGAAGAGAGCTGTGAGGAAGTGGTATAATGAGGAACTTCAACAACCTGAAGATCAAATTTGTTGGCAGATGTGTTTTGAGGATGTGTATCAGTTCAGAAGGGCCCTGGTGAACTTGCATGTAACTCAGAGGAGGAATTTCCACTATCATAGGAATTGCAAGGACAGGATAATAGTTGACCGCAGTCAAGAGGGCTGCAACTTTCATATGACTGCCTCACAAGTGGGAAAAGAGAAAACCTTCTGCATAAAGAAGCTCCAACTGCAGCACACATGTCCTGTAATTGGTGAGAACTGCAAAGTGCCCATCAAGTATGTGGCAAAGTCAATTGAGAGCAGCTTAAGGATAGATCCTAGCACATGTGTTTGATACTGTGATAAAGAACACAAAGGAAAAGTTTGGTGTGGAGGTAGGCAAGAACAAGGCATACAAGGCAATAAAACTAGCTTTGGCAGTGGTCCTGGGTGATCAGGAAAGGCAGTACACAAGAATCAGGGACTACCTTTAGATAGTGCTTGACACAAACCCTGGGTCTAGGTGTATAGTTACTACTAGAGTTGTGAGAGAGCACCCAAGTACCAATCCCAGATTTCATAGGTTGTTCATGTGTCTTGGAGCATCAATTGAAGGTTTCTTGAAAGGATGCAGGCCATTCATAGGTATGCTCATTGTTTTCAAATTCCCTATTATTTACATTGCACATTTAATCTTGTTTGTAGTCCTAAAATTGTGTATTATTTCAGGTTTGGATGGGTGCTTTGTAAAGCTAAGCACAGGACAACAAATTCTAGCTGCCACTACAAGGGATGGTAATAACAATATCTATCCTATTGCTTTTGGAGTGGTTGAAGTAGAGGACACACCTAGCTGGAGTTGGTTCCTCACACAGTTGAAAATAGCTATTGGTGGAGAAAAAGGGCAGTTTGGATACTATACAATTATCTCTGATAGGCAGAAGGTTTGTTCTAGAGCTCTAATTAATATTGCTGCTCTCCTTTATTGTTCATGCTTGTTGCCAATGTAAATGTTTGCATGTTTGCTACTCTTTGATGTACAAGTTTGTTAACTATTTACTATGCATTTGCATGTGAGCAGGGACTTCTAAATGCCATAGATGCAATCTTTCCAAATTGTCCTCAAAGATACTGTTTAAGACACATATATGCTAATTTTCAAAGTGCTAGGTTTAGAGGGGAGGAACTTAAAAAGTATATGGATGGTGCTGCATATTCTTATACAAGCCATGGGTTTGATGTTAACATGGAGAACTTGAGACAAGAGAGCCAAGAGGCTTGGGAGTGGCTAAGTAAGATAGAGGTGAAAACATGGGCTAGATGGGCAATGGACACTAATTGTAAGACAGACCTGGTTGTCAACAATTTAAGTGAAGTATACAACAGGATGATCTTGGATGTAAGGGGGAAACCAATCCAGACAATGTGTGAAGGTATTAGGACCAAGCTGATGGTTAAGTACAATGAGAAAAGAATAGGGGGCCAAAATGCTAGGTGGGAGATAACTCCAACATACTCAGAGAAGTTGGAGGAGTCAAAGAAGTGGGCTAGGAACTGCAAGGCACAAATGGCTGGTCCAGATCTTTATCAAGTTCAGAGTGGGGAAAATACCTATGCTGTAAATTTGTCACAAATGACTTGTGGGTGCAGAAGATGGGACATGACAGCAATCCCTTGCCATCATGCTGTGTCTGCCATATATAAATCAAAGCAGCATCCAGAAGATTTTGTCTCTGCATTTTTCAAGAAAGAAAAGTACATGGCAACATACAATCCTATTATATTCCCAGTTCCTGGGCCTGATCTTTGGACCAAGACACCTACCAGAGACATTGACCCCCCAGTTTTCAAGAGGAAGAAGGGAAGAAAGCAGACCAAGAGAAGAAAGGGTCAGTTTGAGGTGCCCAAGCCCAAAGATACTTCTAGAGTTGGCACAATATCATGCAACAATTGTGGTAAAGAGGGTCATAGGTACACCAACTGTGGAGTTGCACTCAAGCCATCACTTCTGATGAGAAAGAACAAACATGAGGTACACTACCTCTTCCTTCATTTTCATTGCAGATTTCTAATTTATACTAACATTCTTCTCTCTTTCCAGCCCAATAGGAAGAGCCAAGCAACTGCTTCTACTGCTACTAAGCCTCCAGCTGCTCCAAAGCCTCCAGCTGCTCCAAAGCCGACAAGATCTACAAGTACTTCTACTAGGAACACAAGGCAAGCAACTCTGACACCCACTACAAGAGCTGCCAGGACATCAAGTGCTGCCAGGACAAGCAGATCAACACCCACTACAAGAGCTGCTGGTAGGGCACCTTATGCTCCTCCAAGAGCTGCTGCAAGTCAAGCTGCTGCTGGTCCTTCACATGGAGCAGGGAAGAGGAAGAGGAAGCCTACCAGGTGCGATGATTATTTCACAGCAAGTGGAAATCACTGATATGGGTTTGCTATGTTGGTCTTAGATCATTACTGTTAGATCATGTGTGCTGTTTGCACTTTGAACTAGTTGAACTGTTAGATCATGAGTGTGTTGCACTTTGAACCAGTTGACTGTTTTGCTGTTAGATCATGTGTGCTGTGTGGTGTGTTGCACACATTGAACTACTTGAAGTGTTAGATCATGAGTGCTGTGTTGCACTTGAAACTATTTCAAATTGTTGGTGTTTTTTGCTGGATCATCTTGTTGGATATGGCAGCAACTATCATTTGTGTAAATTGTGGGTATTTTTTGCTGGATCATCTTGCTGGATATGCTCAACCCTATGTTTGGGTGTCGTCGACAACACGACAAGACAAGGTAGGCTCAACCCTATGTTTGGGTCTCGTCGACAACACGACAAGACAAGGTAGGCTCAACCCTATGTTTTGGTGTCGTCGACAACACGACAAGACAAGGTAGGCTCAACCCTATGTTTGGGTGCCGTCGACAACACGACAAGACAAGGTAGGCTCAACCCTATATTTGGGTGCCGTCGACAACACAACATGACAAGATAGGCTCAACCCTATGTTCGGGTTCGACAATATGACACGACAAGATAGGCTCAACCCTATATTTGGGTTCGACAATATGACACGACAAAATAGGCTCAACCCAACTTAGTCTCAAACATACATCATAATTCAACTAGCATCACAAACAACAAGACAGAATAGATCAACATGTAGCATCACAAACAACAAGCCAGAATAGTTCAACATGTAGCATCACCAACAACAAGTCAGAATAGTTCAACATGTAGCATCACAAACAACAAACAACATGAAACATACATAATAATTTAAGGCACTGCATCATCATCTTCACTCCTCCAAGATTGCCTTCATCATCTTCAGCTTCCTCTTGTTCTCCTCTCCAACCTTCCAAAGGTCATGTAAGTTATATTCAAGTTTTTTCTTCTCCTTTTTGAGCTCAGCAGCAACCTCTTCAGCCACTTCAACCTTCTTTTGCAGATCAAGGTTCTCTTTCTCTAAGTTGATCATCTTGTCAGCTACATCTAGAGGCATCTTCTCATCATCCACATCCATCATTATTTTCCTATAATTCTCCTTGTGCACAGACTTCTGAACAGATTCACAAAAGTCCTTGTTAAGCTGAAGGTGCTGGTTGTACTTTTCCTGCACCATCTTAATTTCTGCTTCTAACTTGGAGATCTTCTCCTCATTAGCTAGATTATCTCCAATTTTGCCTGCCTTGGCTTCCTTATACAGAGCCCAGTGTTTTGTCAATGAATTCTTTAATGCATAAGGCCATTCATTGTCCACCCATTCCACAACACCACAATTTTTACCCTCCTGCAACCAATTTTTTTCCCTTTTAGTTCACAATACAACAAACAGAGAAGTGAATTATAAAAAAGTGCATAATTTTTTGGGATACTTTAATACAAAAAACACAGCATTGAAGAGCATTACCTATATGTAAATCATTTTTACATATTTCAATACAATAAAACAGAGCATCTCTCAGTTCTGTAAAGTTAAGGTTAATATCTACATCATTCCTAAAACAGAGCCATTACATTACCAATATCTAAATCCATTAATTCTAATCTAAAAAACAGAGCTATGTCTAAGAACTCCAACAAAAAAAATAACAGAGAAAGAAAACAGAGCTATGTCTAAGAATTCTAATCTAAATCTTATTTGCTACTAACCTTCTCGGCGCAACCATAAAATCTACGGCCAGTGTTCAGCCCATCGAACACAACAAGCCTCTCAGGAGCATTACCATGCTTGCAAAGGTGCTTTCCAGTGGCATCAATGCCTGACCAATCCCTCTCCTCTATTGTTGCTGGGCGCTAAGTACAACAAAGTGGATAAAATCAGAACAAATGCAATCTCTCATATGAAAATCGAAAATCGCAAACCCTAACCCTAGCCAGAGAGCAGTGAGGATACTCACATATGGTTGCTCATCGACCTCATGTGCCAGCGGCGACACCGAATCTGAGCTCGTCTCGCCGTCATTCCACAACACCATGGTTGTGGTGGCCGCCGGCGACTGATTTCAGCTGGCAACGGCGGCGGCGGCGGCGGGGAAGAGGAGCTAGGTCATGAGGGAGAGGAGGGGGAATGGTGGCGCAGGCACGAGCTGGTCCGGTCGAACCAGGTCAAGCGAGCGCCGCTAACGGCCGTCACGCACGCGCCGTCTGCCCCATGCCACGTGGCCTGACGGCTGGGCCCGGGAAGTCAGGTTTTCTGTCAAAACGCGGTCAAGTGACGAGTTAGTGCTTCGTGCAACGAAATTACTGAAAAACGGTGGTTTCTGCAAACTTTTATGAAAACGGTGTTTTTTCGCACCAAGCGACGCAATTGTGGTGGTTTTTTGCAATTTACTCCACCATGTGGGTAAACAATTAGTTGCCAAACGCCAAGCAAAGTTTAGAACTTTGGGCGGGGCAGGTCTAGACCAGACCGCATTCCACCCATCGCGTGAACCACTAGACCGAGAGCTAGTCGAAGCAATCAGCGTGTTCTGTTGTTCATCTCCAGCAAGCCGGTATGCACTTTTTACAGTAAACAAGCCTGACTTTTCCGGAGCCCAAGCAATGAAATCTTCTCCCATCCTAGGTGACTGACGGATTTTTGTTATCTCGCAGATATCAATTGGGAGAAAGAACTGGTGCAGTTTCATGAGATCCCATGCACCATTATGATCCAAAAGTTCAAAAACCCACTTGAATCTGCAGCGCCCTTTCTGAGAAATAAGCCCGCCAGTAGGTTCATGAACTAACCATCTAGTGCGCATCGCCAAAGCGCCAAACAAGCACCCTCGCGCCCTTTTGAATATTTAACAAAAAACAACCACAATTCACGGAAATGTGCCCAGAAACTACCACTTTTATAAATTTGTGCCGAAAACTACCACTTTTTCTCTAATCTTTGACTAAAAACTACCATGTCTGTAAATTGACTCATTCGTCTATTTTAAACGCACTTATGACAGGCCTGGCCCCGCATGTAAGTGATGTCATCGTTAGTCCACTGTCTAGCCGGCCTATCCACTCCATCCCCTCGCCGCCGTTAATGTATGTCCGATCCGGCGAAGCACGAGTGCGCCAGCGTGCGGGCCGAGGCTGTCGGGTCAGCTCGGAGTGGTGGAGGTTGACGTGCGCATGGGCGGCAGCGGCGCCGGCCGCGACGGGCGCGAGAAGCAGCCGCGTCGGCCGCACACAGGCGCGAGCTGCGGCGGCCCTGACCATGCGGGCATGCTGCTGGTCAGCTCGGAGCTCCGAGTGGTGGAGGCCGAGGTGCGCACGGGCAACAGTGGCGCCGGCTGCGATGGCACAAGCAACAGCCATGCCGGCCACGCACGGGCAGCGTCGCGCCGTCCGTGCGTGGGCGAGAGCACCAGCTCGGCCCGCAATCAACATCGGGGACGGGAATGAGCAGCACACTACTAGGAAAAGGGCTATAGATAGGATTGATTCTAATGGCGCACCGGGAAAGCAGTGCGCCACTACTATATACTAATGGCGCACCTGTTTGTGGTACGCCATTAGTGTGTAAGACACTAATGGCGCACCGTAAACAGAGTGCGCCACTAGTATGAATTTTTTTTTCCATTTTCCCATACATACTAATGGCGCATCTCGTCCATAATGCGCCATTACTATCTATAACTACTAATGGCGCACCAAGCAGGCAGTGCGCCATTACTGTAAATTTTGTTTTATTCTTTTTTTTGCAAAACTACTAATGGCGCATCGCCGCACAGTGCGCCATTACTAGTTTAAACTAGTAATGACGCATCCGGAGGAGATGCGCCATTAGTATAAATACTTATTATTTTTACTTTTTTTGCAAAACTACTAATGGGCACTTTAAATCGTAGTCTTCATTTCTCGATTGTATTTCATGGGCACTTTTTGATATCATGAATATTTTTAAATTTCATGGGCACTTTTTGAATTCATGAGGACACTTGATCTCGATTCCCCCTCCATCTCGATCGCACCCGCACCCTCCCCCGCTAGCTCCACCCATCGCAACCCTCCCCCGCTCCACCGCCGGAGCACCCGGCCCCCCGCACCCGCACTTTTTGAACATATTTTTTAATTTTTTTACTATTTTTATAAAAAATATTACGGTTATAATTTAAACAAGTTTGAACATATTTAAACACAAATAAATATAAAAAACAGCATTTAAAATACATAAAAAATATTACTGTTATGATTTAAACAAGTTTGAACATATTTAAACACAAATAAATATAAAAAACACCATTCCCACTCCACCGCCGACCCCCTGCCTGCACCCTCCCCCACTCCACCGCCGCCGCTGACCCCCCGCACCCTCCCCCACTCCACCGCCGCCGACGTCCCACCGCACCCTCCCCCGCTCCACCGGCCGCCGCCGCCGACCCCCGGCCCGCACCGTCCCCCACTCCACCGCCGCCGACGACCACCCGCACCCTCTCCCCCGCACCATCCCCGGCCCGCTCCACCGTCACAAATGAATGCAACTAAAATTGCAAAGAAAAAAAACAAATTTGATTATATTTTCAAATAACAAATTTGATTATATTTTCAAATAATAAATTTGATGATATTTTTTCATATCCATAAATATCAAACAGCATTTTAAATGCATAAATACAAAAATGGGGAGCCTGGGAATCGAACCCAGGACCTCCTGGTGTGTGTGCTACGTGGTGACCAGTCGAGCTAGTGGGCTTGTTCTGATGGAGTGGGGGTTATGTGGAATATAACCTGACCACAGTTGGGCTAGTGAATTCTAATGGCGCAGCCGGGCGGGGTGCGCCATTAGATCCCTCCCCCCTTTCACTGTTGCCTCCCTCCCTCCCTTGCCAGATCCACTCGACCCAACCGTACGCCGCCGACCCCTTTCTCCGTCTCCTCCATACGCCGCGCCTGCACGCCGTCGGCGACGCCGCCGCCGCTGTGGTCCTGCGCTGCCCCGCCGCCGCCGCCCCGACCCCCGCGGGACTCCACCCCCGCCGCCCCCGCGCCCCCCGAACGGGAACGGCCGAGCGCGTGCCGCCCGCTCCTCTCCTCTCCTCCCTCCGACGAGCGAGGGCCTCCTCCGGCCCCTGCAGCAGCCGGCGAGCGCGGCCCCGACGCGCCCACCCTGCCTGCCCCTGCCGTCCTCCGCCACCGGCCCCTGCTCTCCTTCGACCACGGCGAGCAAGGACCCGGACGAGCTCGGACCCCGACCCCGACCCCTTCGCCGACCCCAACCCCGACCCCTCCGGCGACCAGGTACCTCTCCTCCTTCCTCCTTCCTCCCTCTCTCCACCATTCCCCATTCCTTCCAACAGATGCTCCAAAAGGAATTTCAAGACAAAAATCACATGCTCCAAAAGTTAGGGTTCACGATTCAAATTGCAATAGATTATCTGCAGTAGATCATAAATAAGAATGCTGAATTTTCTTGATAGTTTTCTTGATAACTAAATATTCTTGCAATAGTTTTCTTGATAACAAATTGCAATAGTTTTCTTGATAACTAAATATTCGCTATAGTCTGTCTTTGTTGCTGCATTGTTTGGGACTATCTGTGTCACAGTCAGGCTTAGGTCCCAGATTGTGTTCCCCTTGACACACTCTTCACAGTCATAACTGTCAGCCATGTTCCTTCTTTCTCTGTAACCAGTGCAAGCCCATGTCAAGAACAACACATGTTATATGCCATTCCTAAAGGATAATTTGCCCAGCTTCTCACATCACTTTGTAGTTAATTATCCCCCTTTTGGCGTGTGTGATAAATATACCTACTGGAGACAAAAAATATACGAGTGTGTGTGGTTACAATTTACCCTATAGATTCAGTATACAAGTTTAGCAATCTTCATACCAATTCTTGATAATTGATAAAATAAAAAACAAGTTAAAATTTGGTGCAACTTTACGATATGATTTGGGTATGAACCCATAGAGATGAATTGTGTGTTCATGGTATTATATTGCTTAGTGGAACCTGATGTATCATATAAATTGGCAGTATGAATGCCTGGAATTCAGATAATCAATTCTTGGTGTCATGCCTCACCTTTGGGTAACACTAGATATCTGTTTCCTCGTCTTTTAGTTTTATTCATGGTGTCATCCCCCTTTAGTATGTCACATGTATGTCATATATATTTGGGTAAGACCTACTGCAGTGGATTACTCAATATTCTTGCCATTTGTTGATAGGTTATAAATATTGACCATAAATAAGAATGAATATTGACCATTTGTTGCTGCTAGCACATGTTGAAGTGTACCTGATGATGCTTCTGAGATAGCTAGCGGTTCATTCCAATTTTTTGAGATAGCTAACAAAAAGAAGAATACAACAGTGAGGCAAAACCTACTTACACCAAAACTATACTGGAGTAGTATTTCTTAATGATACAAGTTGATGAATAATGTAGCAATGTGAGTGTATGATGTATTGCCATCCATTCACTGAATTTTTTGGACAGTGTGTTAACTGAATTTTTTGACAGTGTGTTAACTGAATTTTTTTGACAGTGTGTTAACTGGCCACTTATCTTCATTTCAAAGCCCAAGTTGCAGCCCTTTAGATTGACAGCTGGACAGAAGGTATCTTCTACTACATTTTGAGTATGGTTCTGGCTCACACTGTAGTTGTAATTCTACTATAAATTTGCACTATAAATCTATTGAAATTATACTGTTAATACACTGCAATTACATGTCTACTGTATTTACCTCCTCTTCTATACCTTGTACTAGAAGTCAGCAAAAGAATATCAGTTCTACTTTGCCCCCTAGTAGATCTGGTAGAGTAAGAAACTCCCCTTATAATGATGCTTTTCTCTAGAAAAAATGATCCTGGATTTTTTTATGTAATTCTTTGTGGTATTAAGATGGAAACCTGGGATACTATTTCTGTTAGGAGATGGTGTTATATTAAGATGCATATATTGTTATGTTACGCAAATTGTATCATCTTGCCACTTAAGTCAGCCTTCCCTTTAAGCAGAAAATTCAGTTAGGAGCTACTGTTAGGAGCTACTGTCAAAAAATTCAGTTATGGCATCTAGAATTATGTCAGTTTTGTTTTGTAACTAGAAGACCAAAGTGTTAGGAATTCTGTCCAAACTGTAGTTTTCAGTATTCTGTCCAAACTGAAAACTGTTAAAAAGCATGATGTTTCTTGGATTTCTGTAATGATGATGATGATGGAACACATGGTCTTGGATTTCTGTAATGATGATGGAACATTATAAAGCATTGTACTCCAGTGTGTATGAAGGATACAAAAAATTTAGCAACTTCTTTGATTTTATAAAGTTGTTCTTATATGGGTGAAACTTCACTTGTTTTTAGGCTAGTGCAGGGTGTTGCTTTATTGTGATGCCTCTGAATTACTTGTGATCACATTGAGAAAGACTTGCTAGTTTGTTGGGTTTTGTCTCCGACCATTGTGTCGTGATGAATTTGCAGGTACCCCGAGAGGCCCTTGAGTTTGCCGCAATGTCGATTAACTTCCGTTCCGGCAAATTCGGGCACTCCATATGTCCTATTTTCAGCAAAAGGTCATGCTGAAATTTTCCGTGAATTTTAGCATGACTTTGCTAAAAATAGGACATATGGGGTACTTGCGACTAATGCATGTTTTATGATCTGTTGTAAGGGTACTAATTGGTCTCTTCTGCTGCTTATCAGAGATGGCGGGAAGCAGCCACCGCCGATCTGCGACACCGCAGTACGAGTTGGATGCTTCCAAGTTCTTCACTATCATACTTGAGGCTTCAGTATCATCCATGATGCTGGTATATAAAATGAGAGATCTTCCCTTCACCCATCTCATTATGATATCTGTTGTTTGCTACATCACTCATTTTCCCAAACTGCAGAGGCTGCCTGACAGTTTTATGAACATGCTGATGGGTGAAGATCCGCCAAATAATGTGAAGCTGCGACAGGCCGGCAGCGGGTTTCGGAGGCAGTGGGATGTGCAGTTGGCGATCAAGAAGGGCCACATGTACTTGTCTCGTGGGTGGGAGAAGTTCTACCGTGCCTACGACCTGCAGCTGGGGTACTTCCTTGTCTTCAGGTACGACGATGGCGCCAACATGCTCATCGTGAAGGTGTACAACAAGACTATGTGTCGCATGCGCTATGCTGCCGATGATGATGCCGGTACGTTCTGCCTCTTCTTATTCCTCTACATTTGGCTTTGTCTCACATCGATTGTTAACGGTCATTGTTGCATTTTGGACAGGTAGGAGCAGCAGCAGCGATACTGGCTACAGCCAAAGCAGCAGCGACTATGGCTGTAGCGAAAGCAGCAGCGATTCTGGCTGTAGCGAAAGCAGCAGCGATTCTGGCACCAGCATAGACAACAAGAAGGATGATCCGGACTGGAGTGCGGGAGAAGAGGAGCAGAGTGAGGATGAGGAGCTGCATGACGATGGGCATCAGGCTGAGGATGACCTAGCGCTGGTGGTGGCTGACCAAGGGCAAGAGATGGTGGTGGCTGACCATGGGCAAGAGATGGAGGTGGCTGAGGATGACCTAGCGATGGTCGTGCCTGAAGGTGGCCTCGCGATGGTGGTGGTGCCTGACAATGACCACGCACTGGTGGTGGCGCCGGCGATCCCACAGCTGGGCGACATGACCACGCCAATTGTGGTAGAAGACTACATCCCACTACCTCCACTGCCTCCACCGCCTCGCCGCTCTAGGCGCATCAGGGAGATGAAGGAGAAGAAGGAGAAGAACTGCCTACTTTGTCAGGTATGTCAGATCTCCTATAGGTTAGCTATCCAAAATGATATATATATATACTTAGTTACCTATGTTATCTCTAATATGCTTAGTTTCCTATAGGTTAGCTTCATTTTACCTAAGTTGGCTCTAATATACTAACTTAGAGCTTATATGCTTAGTTTCCTATAGGTTAGCTCCAAAATAACTTATGTTAGCACAAAATGATCAAGTTTACATAATAAGCTTATAGTCTTTTTCTTAATCTTCTTCTTTTCCAAAATGACATAGGTTAGCTTCATTTTACCTAAGTTGGCTCTAATATACTAACTTAGACCTTATATGCTTAGTTTCCTATAGGTTAGCTCCAAAATAACTTATGTTAGCACAAAATGATCAAGTTTACATAATAAGCTTATAGTCTTATTCTTATTCTTCTTCTTTTCCAAAACTCTTCTTATTCTTCTTCTAGTGTTCTTCCTCTTCTAGTATTCTTCTAGTCTTCTTCTTTTTCTTCTTCTAACTTCTTGTTTATCATTTTGCAGATTTGATTTAATTGACGGAAGCTTGCGTGGATGGAGTGCTTCTTTTCCATTTGTGTTTTTATTTTGTATCAATGTGAAACTTTTGTGAATTGATGGATAACGGTGTTGGATGAACAATGTGAAACTTTTGTAACGACGGAACTATGTGTTGGCTATGTATGTATATATGATGAAACTTGTGTGTTGGATATGATTGCTATATGAATGCTTGTTGTATATATATATATGTGTTGAATATCTCATATGTGAAATAGTGACCTGAGATTAAGAAGAAAAGAATTAAAAAAGTTGTTACTAATGGCGCACTACCATGTGCTGCGCTATAAGTATAGCAGATAATAGTGGCGCACTGTGGGCAGTACTAATGGCGCACTGCCCGGTGCGCCATTAGAATACCAGATTCTAATGGCGCACATGTGGTGCGCCATTAGAAAAAAATTCTAATGGCGTGATGCTAGTGGCGCACCAGCCATGCGCCATTAGATGGCAAAACTGGTGCGCCACTAGCATGCCTTTTCCTAGTAGTGGCAGCAGCCGCCGCGCCAGCCGCACGTGGGCGTGTGCTGCGAAACCGTGCGCGAGCAGCAGCGGGGACGGGAACGAGCAAGAGAAGCCGCGCCGGCCGCGTGTGGGTGTGAGTAGAGGCGCCGGCGGCCATGCTCCAGGTGAGCTGCGCGTAGCCGCCGCCGTCGCGAGCGTGTGCGCCCTCGTGTGTGAGTGAGCGTCGGCAGTGGTCGGCGGCGGAGGTGGCTTGCAGGTGCACACGAGGTGTTTGTAGAAATGCCAAAGAGAGGAGAGAGAGGAGGAAGAAGAGGGTCAACCTGACTTTGTGGGCCCATTCAGTCAGAAAGACGTTTAGAATTGGCGAATCGGGCACTTTAGTCAAAGATTAGTTAAAAAGTGATAGTTTTCGGCACAAATTTGTAAGGTGGTAGTTTTTGGCACGTTTTCATGAAATGTGGTAGTTTTGGTTAAATACTCCGCCCTTTTAAGACACCTCCTATTTTTCATTTAGATTTAATATTTTGCTTTTTGTGTTCTTATTTTCTGTTTTTCTTTTTCTTATATTTAAAATAATTCTGGATTACAAGAAATTTATAAATTTAAAATAAAAATGTGAATTTTGATACGAAAGATCCCTCCCCCCTTTCACTGTTGCCTCCCTCCCTCCCTTGCCAGATCCACTCGACCCAACAGTACGCCGCCGACCCCTTGCTCCGTCCCCTCCATACGCCGCGCCTGCACGCCGTCGGCGACGCCGCCGCCGCTGTGGTCCTGCGCTGCCCCGCCGCCGCCGCCCCGACCCCCGCGGGACTCCACCCCCGCCGCCCCCGCGCCCCCCGAACGGGAACGGCCGAGCGCGCGCCGCCCGCTCCTCTCCTCTCCTCCCTCCGACGAGCGAGGGCCTCCTCCGGCCCCTGCAGCAGCCGGCGAGCGCGGCCCCGACGCGCCCACCCTGCCTGCCCCTGCCGTCCTCCGCCACCGGCCCCTTCTCTCCTTCGACCACGGCGAGCAAGGACCCGGACGAGCTCGGACCCCGACCCCGACCCCTTCGCCGACCCCAACCCCGACCCCTCCGGCGACCAGGTACCTCTCCTCCTTCCTCCTTCCTCCCTCTCTCCACCATTCCCCATTCCTTCCAACAGATGCTCCAAAAGGAATTTCAAGACAAAAATCACATGCTCCAAAAGTTAGGGTTCACGATTCAAATTGCAATAGATTATCTGCAGTAGATCATAAATAAGAATGCTGAATTTTCTTGATAGTTTTCTTGATAACTAAATATTCTTGCAATAGTTTTCTTGATAACAAATTGCAATAGTTTTCTTGATAACTAAATATTCGCTATAGTCTGTCTTTGTTGCTGCATTGTTTGGGACTATCTGTGTCACAGTCAGGCTTAGGTCCCAGATTGTGTTCCCCTTGACACACTCTTCACAGTCATAACTGTCAGCCATGTTCCTTCTTTCTCTGTAACCAGTGCAAGCCCATGTCAAGAACAACACATGTTATATGCCATTCCTAAAGGATAATTTGCCCAGCTTCTCACATCACTTTGTAGTTAATTATCCCCCTTTTGGCGTGTGTGATAAATATACCTACTGGAGACAAAAAATATACGAGTGTGTGTGGTTACAATTTACCCTATAGATTCAGTATACAAGTTTAGCAATCTTCATACCAATTCTTGATAATTGATAAAATAAAAAACAAGTTAAAATTTGGTGCAACTTTACGATATGATTTGGGTATGAACCCATAGAGATGAATTGTGTGTTCATGGTATTATATTGCTTAGTGGAACCTGATGTATCATATAAATTGGCAGTATGAATGCCTGGAATTCAGATAATCAATTCTTGGTGTCATGCCTCACCTTTGGGTAAGACTAGATATCTGTTTCCTCGTCTTTTAGTTTTATTCTTGGTGTCATCCCCCTTTAGTATGTCACATGTATGTCATATATATTTGGGTAAGACCTACTGCAGTGGATTACTCAATATTCTTGCCATTTGTTGATAGGTTATAAATATTGACCATAAATAAGAATGAATATTGACCATTTGTTGCTGCTAGCACATGTTGAAGTGTACCTGATGATGCTTCCGAGATAGCTAGCGGTTCATTCCAATTTTTTGAGATAGCTAACAAAAAGAAGAATACAACAGTGAGGCAAAACCTACTTACACCAAAACTATACTGGAGTAGTATTTCTTAATGATACAAGTTGATGAATAATGTAGCAATGTGAGTGTATGATGTATTGCCATCCATTCACTGAATTTTTTGGACAGTGTGTTAACTGAATTTTTTTGACAGTGTGTTAACTGAATTTTTTTGACAGTGTGTTAACTGGCCACTTATCTTCATTTCAAAGCCCAAGTTGCAGCCCTTTAGATTGACAGCTGGACAGAAGGTATCTTCTACTACATTTTGAGTATGGTTCTGGCTCACACTGTAGTTGTAATTCTACTATAAATTTGCACTATAAATCTATTGAAATTATACTGTTAATACACTGCAATTACATGTCTACTGTATTTACCTCCTCTTCTATACCTTGTACTAGAAGTCAGCAAAAGAATATCAGTTCTACTTTGCCCCCTAGTAGATCTGGTAGAGTAAGAAACTCCCCTTATAATGATGCTTTTCTCTAGAAAAAATGATCCTGGATTTTTTTATGTAATTCTTTGTGGTATTAAGATGGAAACCTGGGATACTATTTCTGTTAGGAGATGGTGTTATATTAAGATGCATATATTGTTATGTTACGCAAATTGTATCATCTTGCCACTTAAGTCAGCCTTCCCTTTAAGCAGAAAATTCAGTTAGGAGCTACTGTTAGGAGCTACTGTCAAAAAATTCAGTTATGGCATCTAGAATTATGTCAGTTTTGTTTTGTAACTAGAAGACCAAAGTGTTAGGAATTCTGTCCAAACTGTAGTTTTCAGTATTCTGTCCAAACTGAAAACTGTTAAAAAGCATGATGTTTCTTGGATTTCTGTAATGATGATGATGATGGAACACATGGTCTTGGATTTCTGTAATGATGATGGAACATTATAAAGCATTGTACTCCAGTGTGTATGAAGGATACAAAAAATTTAGCAACTTCTTTGATTTTATAAAGTTGTTCTTATATGGGTGAAACTTCACTTGTTTTTAGGCTAGTGCAGGGTGTTGCTTTATTGTGATGCCTCTGAATTACTTGTGATCACATTGAGAAAGACTTGCTAGTTTGTTGGGTTTTGTCTCCGACCATTGTGTCGTGATGAATTTGCAGGTACCCCGAGAGGCCCTTGAGTTTGCCGGAATGTCGATTAACTTCCGTTCCGGCAAATTCGGGCACTCCATATGTCCTATTTTCAGCAAAAGGTCATGCTGAAATTTTCCGTGAATTTTAGCATGACTTTGCTAAAAATAGGACATATGGGGTACTTGCGACTAATGCATGTTTTATGATCTGTTGTAAGGGTACTAATTGGTCTCTTCTGCTGCTTATCAGAGATGGCGGGAAGCAGCCACCGCCGATCTGCGACACCGCAGTACGAGTTGGATGCTTCCAAGTTCTTCACTATCATACTTGAGGCTTCAGTATCATCCATGATGCTGGTATATAAAATGAGAGATCTTCCCTTCACCCATCTCATTATGATATCTGTTGTTTGCTACATCACTCATTTTCCCAAACTGCAGAGGCTGCCTGACAGTTTTATGAACATGCTGATGGGTGAAGATCCGCCAAATAATGTGAAGCTGCGACAGGCCGGCAGCGGGTTTCGCAGGCAGTGGGATGTGCAGTTGGCGATCAAGAAGGGCCACATGTACTTGTCTCGTGGGTGGGAGAAGTTCTACCGTGCCTACGACCTGCAGCTGGGGTACTTCCTTGTCTTCAGGTACGACGATGACGCCAACATGCTCATCGTGAAGGTGTACAACAAGACTATGTGTCGCATGCGCTACGCTGCCGATGATGATGCCGGTACGTTCTGCCTCTTCTTATTCCTCTACATTTGGCTTTGTCTCACATCGATTGTTAACGGTCATTGTTGCATTTTGGACAGGTAGGAGCAGCAGCAGCGATACTGGCTACAGCCAAAGCAGCAACGACTATGGCTGTAGCGAAAGCAGCAGCGATTCTGGCTGTAGCGAAAGCAGCAGCGATTCTGGCACCAGCATAGACAACAAGAAGGATGATCCGGACTGGAGTGCGGGAGAAGAGGAGCAGAGTGAGGATGAGGAGCTGCATGACGATGGGCATCAGGCTGAGGATGACCTAGCGCTGGTGGTGGCTGACCAAGGGCAAGAGATGGTGGTGGCTGACCATGGGCAAGAGATGGAGGTGGCTGAGGATGACCTAGCGATGGTCGTGTCTGAAGGTGGCCTCGCGATGGTGGTGGTGCCTGACAATGACCACGCACTGGTGGTGGCGCCGGCGATCCCACAGCTGGGCGACATGACCACGCCAATTGTGGTAGAAGACTACATCCCACTACCTCCACTGCCTCCACCGCCTCGCCGCTCTAGGCGCATCAGGGAGATGAAGGAGAAGAAGGAGAAGAACTGCCTACTTTGTCAGGTATGTCAGATCTCCTATAGGTTAGCTATCCAAAATGATATATATATATACTTAGTTACCTATGTTATCTCTAATATGCTTAGTTTCCTATAGGTTAGCTTCATTTTACCTAAGTTGGCTCTAATATACTAACTTAGAGCTTATATGCTTAGTTTCCTATAGGTTAGCTCCAAAATAACTTATGTTAGCACAAAATGATCAAGTTTACATAATAAGCTTATAGTCTTTTTCTTAATCTTCTTCTTTTCCAAAATGACATAGGTTAGCTTCATTTTACCTAAGTTGGCTCTAATATACTAACTTAGACCTTATATGCTTAGTTTCCTATAGGTTAGCTCCAAAATAACTTATGTTAGCACAAAATGATCAAGTTTACATAATAAGCTTATAGTCTTATTCTTATTCTTCTTCTTTTCCAAAACTCTTCTTATTCTTCTTCTAGTGTTCTTCCTCTTCTAGTATTCTTCTAGTCTTCTTCTTTTTCTTCTTCTAACTTCTTGTTTATCATTTTGCAGATTTGATTTAATTGACGGAAGCTTGCGTGGATGGAGTGCTTCTTTTCCATTTGTGTTTTTATTTTGTATCAATGTGAAACTTTTGTGAATTGATGGATAACGGTGTTGGATGAACAATGTGAAACTTTTGTAACGACGGAACTATGTGTTGGCTATGTATGTATATATGATGAAACTTGTGTGTTGGATATGATTGCTATATGAATGCTTGTTGTATATATATATGTGTTGAATATCTCATATGTGAAATAGTGACCTGAGATTAAGAAGAAAAGAATTAAAAAAGTTGTTACTAATGGCGCACTACCATGTGCTGCGCTATAAGTATAGCAGATAATAGTGGCGCACTGTGGGCAGTACTAATGGCGCACTGCCCGGTGCGCCATTAGAATACCAGATTCTAATGGCGCACATGTGGTGCGCCATTAGAAAAAAATTCTAATGGCGTGATGCTAGTGGCGCACCAGCCATGCGCCATTAGATGGCAAAACTGGTGCGCCACTAGCATGCCTTTTCCTAGTAGTGGCAGCAGCCGCCGCGCCAGCCGCACGTGGGCGTGTGCTGCGAAACCGTGCGCGAGCAGCAGCGGGGACGGGAACGAGCAAGAGAAGCCGCGCCGGCCGCGTGTGGGTGTGAGTAGAGGCGCCGGCGGCCATGCTCCAGGTGAGCTGCGCGTAGCCGCCGCCGTCGCGAGCGTGTGCGCCCTCGTGTGTGAGTGAGCGTCGGCAGTGGTCGGCGGCGGAGGTGGCTTGCAGGTGCACACGAGGTGTTTGTAGAAATGCCAAAGAGAGGAGAGAGAGGAGGAAGAAGAGGGTCAACCTGACTTTGTGGGCCCATTCAGTCAGAAAGACGTTTAGAATTGGCGAATCGGGCACTTTAGTCAAAGATTAGTTAAAAAGTGATAGTTTTCGGCACAAATTTGTAAGGTGGTAGTTTTTGGCACGTTTTCATGAAATGTGGTAGTTTTGGTTAAATACTCCGCCCTTTTAAGACACCTCCTATTTTTCATTTAGATTTAATATTTTGCTTTTTGTGTTCTTATTTTCTGTTTTTCTTTTTCTTATATTTAAAATAATTCTGGATTACAAGAAATTTATAAATTTAAAATAAAAATGTGAATTTTGATACGAAAGATCAAGAAATCACAAAATATCACGAATTCAAAAACTGTTAATTATTTTGAAAAATTCTCGGGAAATCACAATTTGTTGCAGATTAAAACAAACTGTTATTTTTAAACAATCAATGTTTGGGAAAAAAATGTTCACATTTTTGAAAAAAACACGTTTTCAGAAAATCATGATTTTGAACAAGTTTTTAAAAATTATCATGAACTTAAAAAATGCCATGATTTTTCTAAAAAAATCACAAAATTCGAAACATTGTTCCAAAATTTCGAACAATAAGTCCATCGCTTCAAAAAATGTTAGCTGATTCACAAAAAAACATGAATTCAATTGTTTTCGTAAATTTCAAAAAATGTTCGTCATTTCAAAAAAAATGTTCAAGCTCAAAAAAATAACAATTTCAAAAATTGTTCGCAAATTTATTAATTTTTTATATTTACATAATATTAACAATTTTAAAATTATCTATGAATTCAAAAAATGTGCATGAATTTGAAAAAACCGATAATTTTAAAAAATGCTCACATTTAAAGATGTTTGCAAGATAAAAAATAAAAAAGAATTAAATAATTTAAAAGAAGAGGAATGAAAAAAGAAATAAAAAAATAAAAATGAGAAAAGAAAGGGAAGAACGAAAATGGAAAAACCATTAAAAAGAGGGGAAAATTGGTTTGCCAAGATTATAGAACTTTGAGGAAAGTATCGTTTTCCCCCCGAAATCCTCTCTGATGGATCAATTTCCCCCTGAACTCTAATACCGGATCAATCAACCCCTCAAATCTCTAAAACCGGATCAATTCCCCCCTAAAGTGGTTTTGGACTTGATTTTGAGTTGTTTGACCCAGATCGTGCACTTCTCTCGGTTATGGCCGTGCACTTCGCGTCTTCAGTGCGCCCAGCTCGCCTCCGTGGCCGGCATGCTCGCCGCTTGCCGTCTTCATGGTCTCGACCAGGCTGCCGCAGAAGTACTCCCACTCCATGCCTACACGGACGCCGATGCTTCCCAAGAAGCCATCTGATGCCATGCTCCTGCTCAAGTCCGACTGCCCAGTGCGGGAACCGCTCTGTGTGCCTCGCACCGCACTGACCGGCGTCCCGCTTGGCCAGCGCAGGAGACGAACTGCATCAGCACCGTCGACGCGCTCATCCGGCCGCCCGTGATCACGCTCTGCTGCACCAGGCCCGCATTCTCTTCCTCCCGGCGAGCGGCGATGGTGTTCGAGGCGGCAACCACGCAGGCGTCGTTCTCGATGAGCGTCTCCAGCGTGTCGGGGCTGCTGGAGGATGGCGGCAACGTGATCTCGTCGTCTTCGAGCTCCGTCGTAGGCTCTTGTGGCGGAGACGGCTCTGGGCCCCGGTGCCGACGGCGTCTCTCGCCGGTCTGCGTGGCCGCGTTCGCCCCGGCACCACTGCGCGACGGCCACATGGTACTCGCCGATGTCGAAGGAGCTCCAGTTCATCCTCTTCTCGTTCCCGGCCTAGCAGCTAGAGGTGGAGGAGGACAAGGATGAGTCAGTGGAGGCGTCGCGCGGGGAGGAGGCGGAGCCCTGGAGCGCGTACTCGACGATGCTGACTGGCACCACCTGAAGCGAGACGAAACAAAGGAGAGCAGAGCGGGTACGCGGTCTGGGTCAAAACCACTCAAAATCAAGTTCAAAACCACTTTAGGGGGGAATTGGTCCGGTTTTAGAGATTTGAGGGGCTGATTGATCCGGTATTAGAGTTGAGGGGGGAATTGATCCATCAGAGAGGATTTCAGGGGGAAAACGATACTTTCCTCTAGAACTTTCCTAAAGCCGGAAAGGAGCTAGTTGGGCCAACCAAAATATACGCAGCACGGAGCGGGGTTGCATGTTTGTTCGCTATTTGGGCGATCGACGTGCCAAATAGAAGCCGCCTATAACAGATGAACAATGGGGTAACATTTGTACTCACCGGATTGCTTGATTTTGGCTTGCATCCGGTTGGAACGGGGCTGCATATGATAAAAAAAAACTTGCTTTGTCCTCATATCCTTTTTTCCTACTTCAATAGGAGTTTTTTTACCCTTGAAAACAGCAGGACAGACTCCTACTGTTATGTATTACTTAAAATAAAAGACTGTACATGGTATTTACATGGCCAAGAGGCAAACAAAAGAAGCAAATATGATCTACAAAGATAGGTTTGGGATGAAGCTATCAAGAAAAGGGACCAATCCAGGCTTAGTTCTGAATTTGAGATTTTCCAAGTCAGCTTTGAGTGCTCTTTTCCAATCATACATGGATGCAACAATATTGTCGAAGTAGCATCTGTTCCTTTGTTTCCAAATGTTCCAGGTGGCCAGGATTTTGATTTCATTGAACAAAGGGTGCGGCCATGAAGATCTCGTTGCATCAAACATCTCCTGAAGCTCCAAGTTGACATCCCGTCGAATATTGATGGAGTTCCAACAGACCGCATTGAAGGTGCACTCAAAAAACAAGTTTTTGTTTGTTTCCAGGGGTGTGGTATTGCACAAAAGACACGAGTGATCGTCTCCAATATCAAAATGCCTCCGGCAGAGCATGTCCCTTGTGTTAACTCTGTCCATTAAACATCAGCCAGGTGAATACTTTATGCTTCATGATACACTTTTTCTTCCAGATGTTTGTGATGTATGTGGGTGGCTGCAGTTCTCTGAAGAAGAAGTTATAGAATTTCTTGGGTCGAAACTGAACATCTCCCCAACAAGTAATCCACTCACCAGCCACCATTGGTTCCAAGTAGAGATCATTCATATGATTTTGCAGATATGTTAGTTCCTGCAGTGCCTCGGCTGATAGTGGGAGGTAGAAGTTTTCAGAAGGTTGTGGTCTATCTTGGAATTGCATTACAGAAATATCTTCCTCCTTTGTAAAAGAGAACAGGTGAGGCAGTTTGTTGGAAAGGGGTTCATCATCGATCCAAATATCTTTCCATAAAAGAATTGTGTCACCAGCTCTAGGAACGCAAGTTGTAATCCCTCTGTATATGTCCATCAACAAGAACACATCTCGCCACCAAAACGAGCCACACACATTCATCGCCTATGGAGGGCTTGTGGTGTAGTATTTGTTCCACAACAGCATTGCCCAAGGCATATCTGATTTGTGCATAAACTTATGTATGAACTTCAATAATAAACTTCGGCCAAGGAGTTGGAAAGGGGGCTACCTACAGGCAGTCGGCTCTAATACCAACTTGTGACGCCCCCGATTCAATCGTACACTAATTATACACTATTGGAATCAGCTTCTTTGCCGTCCGCCATGGCGGACGGTAAAGGCACCGATCCCGGACGGCAAAGTCCTTTGCCGTCAGCCAGCAGACGGCAACAGGTCCGGCTGAATAAGCTACGGCAAAGGGCACTTTGCCGTCTGCTGGCGGACGGCAAAGATGAAATCATCTTAAAGATGCCCTCCCTTTGCCGTTTGCCAAACGCAATCTTTGCCGTCAGCCTTGTAAAATCACGGACGGCAAAGAACTTAGTAAATATTAAAAAAAATGTTTGGCGAGCAGCCTGTCCGGCGTCCGGCGTTTGGCGTGTCCAGTGCCCGGCGAGCAGTACTCCAACAATACAAACCGACGAGGAACGAACGGACGATGATAAACACTACAGTACAATCAACACTTGCTCAAAGAATCGACGAATGAATTTTACAATACATTAACCACAAACACTACAGTATACACGAACAAATTACAAGAGATTTGATTTAACGAGGAGCTCCAATCCGCCCGCGGCTGCACCGGAGCTCACCACGATCATCCGGGTGCTGGATCCAGTTGCGAACCCGCCATTCGATGAGGGCCAACACCCAGCACCCTTCGTTACGGGCATAGCTGCCGCAGGCCGCCGCTACTCGAGGTGGGAGGTGGTGCGGCGTCAAGGTATCGGGCCGGCGGGCGCAAACGGGGACCGGGCCGGGCACGACGGCGTCGAGGGCGAAGAGAGAAGGGGCCGGCGCCGGTGGGCGAGGTGGTGGCCGGAAGGGGTGATGGGGGCCGGGGCCGGCGGGGGCAAACAGGGACGGGGCCGGGCACAGCGGTGTCGGGGGCGAAGAGAGAAGGGGTCTGCGCTGGCGGGCGAGGTGGTGGCCGGAAGGGGGCGATGGGGGCCGGGGCCGGCATGGGCAAACGGGGACGGGGCCGGGCACGACGGCATTGGGGGAGAAGAGAGAAGGGGTCACGCCGGCGGGCGAGGTGGTGGCCGGAAGGGGGCGACTGGGGCCGGGGACGGCGGCCGGCTGGGGCGACGAGAGGCGGGGAGCAAAAGCGTACGAGGGAGAGAGAAGGGAGACAGATCATGGTGGGGGTGGCTCTTAGGAGGATAAGGGAGAGAGAGTGGGTGGTGGGGGCGTGGGATGGGCCGCATCAGTTTTGTGTTGTGGAGATGCATGTGTGGAGCAGATCATGCCATGTGATCGATCCATGTGATCGATCCATGTGGTGTGCTTTCTCTTTGCCGTGTGCTGGCGGACGGCAAAGAATTTTTGCCGTCCGCCAACAGACGGCAAAGAAACTGGCCATTAGGTTTGTCCTCGTAAGCCCGCCACCCATCCTCTTTATCGTCAGCTAGCATACGACAAAGCTTCTTTGCCATTCGCTAGCAGACGACAAAGATATGGCTGATGGCAAAGCCTATCTTTGCCGTCCGCTTTCTGGTGGATAGTGGCAAAGCCTTCCTTTTCCGTCCGCTGGCTGACGGCAAAGAGTCGGCAGACGGCAAATCTGCTGATTCGAGTAGTGATACATGCAACTGTGTACAATCAAGATCAGGGACTCACGGGAATATATCACAAGACAACCCTAGACACAAATTAAAATAATACAAGCTTTATATTACAAGACAGGGGCCTCGAGGGCTCGAATAGATAAACTCGAAAGCAAACGAGTCAGCGTAAGCAACATTATCTGCGTATAGACATGAGTTAAATAAGTTTGCCTTAAGAAGGCAAGCACAAAAGCAATATCGATCGAAAAGGCAAGGCCTCCTGCATGGGAGCCTCCTAACTACTCCTGGTCGTCGGCGGCCTCCATGTAGTAGTAGGCACCCTCAGTGTAGTAGTGATAACCCACAAGTATAGGGGATTGCAACAGTTTTCGAGGGTAGAGTATTCAACCCAAATTTATTGATTCGACACAAGGGGAGCCAAAGAATATTCTCAAGTATTAGCAGTTGAGTTGTCAATTCAACCACACCTGGTTAACTTAGTATCTGCAGCAAAGTATTTAGTAGCAAAGTAGTATGGAAGTAACGGTAACAGTGGCAAAAGTAACAGTAGCAGTTTTGTAGTAATTGTAAGAGTGGCAACGGTAAAGTAAATAAGCAAAGCACAATATGTGAAAAGCTCGTTGGCATTGGATCAGTGATGGATAATTATGTCGGATGCGATTCCTCATGTAATAGTTATAACATAGGGTGACACAGAACTAGCTCCAGTTCATCAATGTAATGTAGCCATGTATTCCGAATATAGTCATACGTGCTTACGGAAAAGAACTTGCATGACATCTTTTGTCCTACCCTCCCGTGGCAGTGGGGTCCTAATGGAAACTAAGGGATATTAAGGCCTCCTTTTAATAGAGTACCAGACCAAAGCATTAACACTTAGTGAATACATGAACTCCTCAAACTACGGTTGAAAGCACAAGTGCTCCGTGGGTGATTTTGATAATTAATGTCAACATATCTCTTGTTGGACTAACACTTTTACCTAGTATATTTCAGATAAGTTCAACAATGAAGTGGCATGGACTAAAGGATGTGGAACCCCTTCAAGATGCTAAGGACAAAGGATTGGCTCAAGCTTCAAGCACAAGACTCTACATTTTATATTTTAGTGATCCAAGATCACATTGAGTCTATATGAAAAGCCAATACTATCAAGGAGGGATGAGGTGTTGCTTAATGAGGTTTTTGCTCAAAGTGCTTAGTGATATGCTCCAAAACCCTTAGCTACTTTCTCACATCCACATTTGACCTAAACCAAAAGTCAAACTCGGCCCCACCGATTCTTTCTATCCGGCGCCACCGAGTTCAGATGTCATAGCCACTGTCACAAACCCTAGGCAAACCGGTCTCACCAATAGGGATCTCGGTCTCACCGAGATGGGATTGCAATCTCTCTGTATGTCCATTACCAAAATCGGTCTCACCGAGTTTGTGTAACCGGTCCTACCGAGATTGCAATGTAAACTCTCTGGTTCCCTTTTGTAACATTTCGGTCTCACCGAAATGAGCGAACCGGTCCCGCCGAGTTTACATGACCAACTCTCTGGTTAGCTTATTACCAAAATCGGTCCCGCCGAGTTTACATGACCAACTCTCTGGTTAGCTTATTACCAAAATCGGTCCCACCGAGTTTGTGTAATCGGTCCCACCGAGATTACATTATGCCCTAACCCTAACCATATTGGTCCTACCGAGTTGCATGTCAGTCCCACCGAAAATCCTAACGGTCACTAGATTTGCTAAATCAGTCCGACCGAGTTTCTCAATTCGGTCCCACCGAGATTGGCAAGTTGTGTGTAACGGTTAGATTTTGTGTGGAGGCTATATATACCCCTCCACCTCCTCTTCATTCGTGGAGAAAGCCATCAGAACAAACCTACACTTCCAACTTACATTTTCTGAGAGAGAACCACCTACTCATGTGTTGAGGCCAAGATATTCCATTCCTACCATATGAATCTCTAGCCTTCGCCAAGTTGCTTTCCACTCAAATCTTCTTTCCTCCAAATCCAAATCCTGTGAGAGAGAGTTGAGTGTTGGGGAGACTATCATTTGAAGCACAAGAGCAAGGAGTTCATCATCAACACACCATTTGTTACTTCTTGGAGAGTGGTGTCTCCTAGATTGGCTAGGTGTCACTTGGGAGCCTCCGACAAGATTGTGGAGTTGAACCAAGGAGTTTGTAAGGGCAAGGAGATCGCCTACTTCGTGAAGATCTGCCGCTAGTGAGGCAAGTCCTTCGTGGGCGATGGCCATGCATGGTGGGATAGACAAGGTTGCTTCTTTGTGGACCCGTCTTGGGTGGAGCCCTCCGTGGACTCGCGCAGCCGTTACCCTTCATGGGTTGAAGTCTCCATCAACGTGGATGTACGATAGCACCACCTATCGGAACCACGGCTCAAAAATCACCGTGTCTCCAAATTGCGTTTGATTTCTCCAATCCCATCCCTTTACATTCTTACAAGTTGCATGCTTTACTTTCTGCTGCTCATATACGCTTTGCATGCTTGCTTGACATGTATTGTGATTGTTAAACTTGTGCCAAAATCCACTTAAAGTTAAAGAAATTAAAAGCTGCAACTTTTGGCACTAAGTGTCTAATCACCCCCCTCTAGACACCTCTTCTCGATCCCTTTCAATTGGTATCAGAGGTTTGGTCTCCATTGCTTTGGTTTAAACACCGTTGGAGGAAGATGGATGAGTCTACTTTGGGGAGCCTTAGACATAGAATGCCTATACTTGATGGAGAGTATTTTCATGAGTGGAAAAATGAGATGCTTGTGATTTTCAATCAATATCATTTGAACAAGTACATTGCTAGCCCTTGTGCACCTCATGTTGATCATATGCATCCTACCCTTGATGGGTCAATTGATATGATCAGGAATCTTAGAACTGCTAATCTTATCACTAGAGGCTTGCCTAGAAACTTGATTGGAAACTTGCCTACTCTTGAGTGTGCCTACACTATATGGAAATTCCTTGAGGTACGATTTCCAAATTATTCCCTGAAAAATCAGGATGAAGTTCTTCATAAGTCTATTGCTTTGACTAAGATGAACTCCAATGATCCTATGTTTGGTAACTGTTTATTTGAACTTACAAACCTTATGCGTGCCAAAGGAAATGTTGGAATCATTAGCGATATTATCTCTGAAGCTACTAGAATTCATAAAGGAAATCATTGTCAAACTCATTCTAACGAATCACCCTCTCTAGGAATTGATCCACCACATGATAATGTTGACCATGGATACTATGATGAGGATGATGATGATGACTTTGATCTTGATGATGCAATGAGACACTTTGGTCTTATGGCAAATCTTCGAGGATATATGGCAGGAGGAAAGGAATGGGTTCTTGACAGTGGGTGTACCGATCACATGACCGGAAATAAAGATATGTTTCGTGAGCTTGATGAAAACGATGGTCCTCAAAAGTATGTCACTTTCGGTGACAACTCAAAGGGTAAGGTGGTTGGCCTCGGTAAGGTGGCCATCTCACAGGATAGCTCTATTCAAAATGTTATGCTCGTTGAATATCTTGGCTACAACTTAGTTTCAGTATCTAGACTTGCTGATTTCGGTTTCAATGTCCTATTTACTGAAGTAGATTGCCAAGTGTTTTGTAGAGATAATCATAAAATGGTCTTTACCGGTATACGTAGAGGTGATCTTTACATTGTTGATTTCACTAAAAAGGCTCAACCTAGAACTTGCTTTATTTCTAAATCCTCTAAAGGTTGGTTATGGCATAGACGATTAGGTCATGTTGGCATGCGAAATCTTGACAAGCTTATTAAAGGAAATCATATCCTTGGTGTTAACGACGTCATATTTGATAAGGATAGACTTTGCAGTGCTTGTCAAGCAGGCAAACAAGTTGGAGGAAGGCATCCCGTAAAGAACATCATGACCACAAGGAGGCCACTCGAGCTACTTCACATGGATCTCTTTGGTCCCAACGCTTACAAGAGTCTCGGTGGAAATTCTTTTGGTCTAGTTATAGTTGATGATTTTTCAAGATTTACGTGGGTATTCTTTCTCGATGATAAATCGCAGGTCCAAAAGATCTTCAAAAACTTCACTAGGAAGGCCCAAAATCAATTTGAAGTGAAGATCAAGAAGGTTCGCAGCGACAACGGAACGGAGTTCAAGAACGGAAATGTGGACACCTTTCTTGACGAAGAGGGGATTTCACATGAGTTCTCGGCTATGTACACACCTCAACAAAATGGAGTTGTTGAGATGAAGAACCGAACGCTCATCAAAATGGCGAGAACGACGCTTGATGAGTACAAGACGCCGAAGCACTTTTGGGCAGAAGCGGTTGAGACAGCTTGTCATGCAACAAATCGCTTGTATCTTCACAAGCTACTCGGCAAGACGGCATACGAGCTCCTCACCGGTAACAAACCCCAAGTTGGATACTTTCGAGTATTTGGCTCAAAGTGCTACATTCTTGATAAGCATCGTCGTTCTAAATTTGCTCCTAAGTCTCATGAAGGTTTCCTACTTGGTTATGGCTCAAACTCTCACACTTACCGTGTCTACAACAATTTCACCCAAAAGGTTGAAGAAACGGTAGATGTGAAGTTTGATGAATCTAACGGCTCGCAAGTAGAGCAATTGCCAATTGATGTAGGAGACAAAGACCCCTCGGAAGCAATCCAAGACTTGTCTATTGGCAAGATTCGTCCAACGGAGGTGAAGGAGAGTAACTCGTCCGTCCAAGTGGAAGCTTCTACCTCACGACAAGGTGAACCAAGAGTTGATACGGAAGCATCCACAAGTGGGACACACCAAGATGAAGAAAACGAGGAAGTACACCAAGAACGTCAACAACCTCCTTCTCCATCACGACAAGAGAATGGCAACGCCAACAATGAACAAGGCCAAGAAGAAGAACAAGATGAAGAAGATATTCAACTAAGACCCAAGCAAAAGCTTTCACGAGTTTGAGCAAGAATTGCTAAAGACCACCCCATCGAGCAAATCTACAATGATATCCAAACCGGGAGAATCACTCGCTCTAAAACTCGTTTAGCTAACTTTTGTGAACAATATTCATTCATATCTAGCATTGAACCTATGAAGGTTGAAGAATCATTGGAAGATCCGAACTGGATAAACGCTATGCATGAAGAGCTACACAACTTTGAGAGAAATCAAGTCTGGACATTGGTTGAGAAGCCCGACAACAACCACAACATCATCGGTACCAAATGGGTGTTTCGCAACAAGCAAGATGAAGATGGACAAGTAGTTCGCAACAAAGCATGTCTCGTCGCCAAAGGCTACACACAAGTCGAAGGTATGGACTATGGTGAGACTTATGCTCCCGTTGCTAGACTTGAGTCCATTCACATCTAACTTGCCTATGCTAATCATCATGATATTACCTTGTACCAAATGGACATTAAAAGTGCTTTTCTAAACGGTGAAATAGAGGAGGAAGTCTATGTTAAACAACCTCCCGGCTTTATCAATCCTAAGAAACCTAATCATGTTTACAAACTTCGCAAAGCTCTTTATGGTCTTAAACAAGCTCCTAGAGCTTGGTATAAATTCTTAACCAAGTTCCTTATTGAAAAAGGCTTTGAGATTGGAAAGATCGATTCTACTCTTTTTACTAAAAGGGTTAATGGAGAATTATTTGTATGCCAAATTTATGTCGATGATATTATATTTGGATCAACTAACCCTCATTTTAGTGAGAAGTTTGGAAAGCTAATGTCGGAGAAGTTTGAGATGTCGATGATGAGTGAACTCAAATTCTTTCTTGGGTTGCAAATCAAGCAAACTAAGGAAGGTACTTTTGTCTCTCAAACGAAGTACACCAAGGACTTATTCAAGAAGTTCAATATGCAAGAATGCAAAGGTATGTCTACACCCATGCCTACTAGTGGACATCTTGATTTGACCAAAGATGGTGAATCGGTTGATCAAAAGGTTTATCGCTCTATGATTGGTTCATTGTTATACCTATGTGCTTCACGTCCCGATATTATGCTAAGTGTGTGCATGTGTGCACGATATCAAGCTGCACCTAAAGAATGTCATCTTAAGGCCGTGAAAAGGATAGTGAGATACTTAATTCATACACCAAATTTTGGCATTTGGTATCCTAAGAGGGCCTCTTTTGATATTGTTGGCTACTCCGACTCGGACTATGCCGGTGACAAGGTTGATAGAAAGTCTACTTCGGGCACTTGTCAATTCCTTGGTAGATCTCTTGTGTCTTGGTCTTCCAAGAAACAAAACTTAGTATCCTTGTCCACCGCCGAAGCGGAATACATTGCCGATGGTTCATGTTGTGCTCAATTACTTTGGATGACCCAAACTCTTAAAGATTATGGGATATATGTGAAACATGTTCCATTACTTTGTGACAATGAAAGTGCCATCAAGATTGCTCACAATCCCGTGCAACATTCTCAAACTAAGCATATTGAAGTCCGTCATCATTTCATTTGAGATCATGTTGCCAAAGGGGACATTAATCTTAAGCATGTTCGCACCGAAAAACAATTAGCGGATATTTTCACTAATCCTCTTGATGAGAAAGTTTTTTGCAGGTTAAGAGGTGAATTGAACATCATTGATGCTTCAAACTTGGAGTAGGAACTCCATTTGATACATGCAAGACATGAGCCAATGACTAATCCCTGATATTTCTCTTATGATGATAATCTTATGTCTTGGATACATTTGCACCTTGCATGTCATCTAACCCTTGTAGGTACTTGGATGGATCTAAATCTATGAGATTGCAATTCACTCACATCTTGAGCAATCTCTACATCACCAAGTCTCTACATAATGGTAGATGAAGACAAGGAAGCACGAAACCATTCAAACATATCCTTTGACAAATTTATTATTGAGATTCATGATTGTCATCTTGGATACACAAGTGCTCTTCCTTGCAAAAACTAACCCATGTAGGTAGATGGACTCAAATTCCAAAGTGGTGCTCCCAACTCTTGATGAGCTACATCAACCTTGAGCAACCCACACAAGTTCAACTACATGATCACAATCAACACCACCACCCAAGGTATGTTATTCCATCTTAGAGAAGCTTCACTCCAATCAGAGTCAAAGCAACTCGACAAGATGTGAATACATCAAGATGCTTAAACGAAAAATGGTAACCCCATTTTGAGCTTAAACGACGAGTATGACCTATGATCAAGTGATCTCACTTGACTCCTAAGTCAATATACTCTAACATAGGTGACTTTGTCACCGACCAATTCTAGATGAAGTTCTCTTGTGTTCTTTTCTGTGCTCTTGCATTTGTCTCATGCATATTTGTTCCCCTTCAAAAAAAACTTCATCTAGATTTCATTTCTTATTATGTTCTGCATTTCCTTGCATCCAATTCATTGCAAATCTTTGTGAGATCTTATCTGTCTAAGTGAGCTGAGGTGACAAGTAGTTTCTCTGTGATGCAATCGGTCACACCGGCCTGTTATTTTCGGTCCCACCGAAACCTCGGTGCTTCTGAAATATACAACTCGGCGCTACCAATTTCACAATAAGAAAAACAACTTGCCACTTATTCCTGTGTTCTTTTGATCCATCTCCACTCAATGAATCTTGTCCTCTACCAGCATCACATTTTTCTTGCTGCTTTGATCTGTGACTCAAGGACCAAACCCATTGTGACAACGAATCCAAAAGGCCCTTCTTGGAAATTGATGTCAAAGGGGGAGATAGAGATCACATCAAAAATTTATCATATCTATAGAGAGAGATCACATCAAAACTTTATCATATCTCTAGGGGGAGAGAATACTCAAGGAGAGAGTAATCTTCAATGATCCCAGATGCTTGGTGTTCAAGAGGAGAGATGTTACATGTCTTCTAGAGGGGAAAGACATGTTCATATGTGCTTATTTGCATTAGCTCTGTTCATTTATTTCTTTGAGCTCTTATTTTCTGTTCCCTATCTTCTCCCAGTATCCCATGCTAGATTCAGGGGGAGCAAGACATTCAAGGGAAAAGAAATTCTTTAAATTCATTGCACATCTTTACCTTTGGGGACATGCCTATATCCAATGTGGTACTTGGTACTCACTCTCTACATGTCATCCCAGTCTTGGTACTCTTGTGGTTTCTTCTTGTTTGCTCTGGCTAGTAGATGCATCTGTGTTATCTAACCTTATTTTCATAGGTTCATTCCATCCTAAGCCAACTCAAGACCACAAGGTAAGTATATGCATCACAGTCATGTGTATGAGGAATTCTTGCTGATGTACATACTGTTTGCAAGAAGGACTCATGAGCATGAAGGTACTTTTCCCACAATTCTTTGCTCTGATGCATATAGCCAAGATACATGTAACACATTGCCTACTCTGTCATGATTATGCATTCACATGCTTCTATATTCCATATTCACATGATTGCATACATGTAGGGGGAGCCCATGCATGTTACATGTCTTTCCAAAGCTTTACTTGTTATTCACTATATATCCTCTATCTAAAGCTTTGATGTATGTTGTCATCAATTACCAAAAAGGGGAGATTGAAAGCACAAGTGCTCCCTGGGTGATTTTGGTAATTAAGGTCAACATATCTCTTGTTGGACTAACACTTTTACCTAGTATGTTTCAGATAAGTTCAACAATGAAGTGGCATGGACTAAAGGATGTGGAACCCCTTCAAGATGCTAAGGACAAAGGATTGGCTCAAGCTTCAAGCACAAGACTCTACATTTTATATTTTAGTGATCCAAGATCACATTGAGTCTATAGGAAAAGCCAATACTATCAAGGAGGCATGAGGTGTTGCTTAATGAGGTTCTTGCTCAAAGTGCTTAGTGATATGCTCCAAAAGCCTCAACTACTTTTTCACATCCACATATGACCTAAACCAAAAGTCAAGCTTGGCCCCACCGATTCTTTCTATCCGGCGCCACCGAGTTCAGATGTCATAGCCACTGCCACAAACCCTAGGCAAATTGGTCTCACCATAGGGATCTCGGTCTCACCGAGATGGGATTGCAATCTCTCTGTATGTCCATTACCAAAATCGGTCTCACCGAGTTTGTGTAACCGGTCCTACCGAGATTGCAATGTAAACTCTTTGGTTCCCTTTTGTAACATTTCGGTCTCACCGAAATGAGCGAACCGGTCCCGTCGAGTTTACCTGACCAACTCTCTGGTTAGCTTATTACCAAAATCGGTCCCACTGAGTTTGTGTAATCGGTCTCACCGAGATTACGTTATGCCCTAACCCTAACCATATCGGTCCTACCGAGTTGCATGTCGGTCCCACCGAAAATCCTAACAGTCACTAGATTTGCTGAATCGGTTCGACTGAGTTTTTCAATTTGGTTCCACCGAGATTGGCAAGTTGTGTGTAATGGTTAGATTTTGTGTGGAGGCTATATATTCCCCTCCACCTCCTCTTCATTCGTGGAGAAAGCCATCAGAACAAACCTACACTTCCAACTTACATTTTCTGAGAGAGAACCACCTACTCATGTGTTGAGACCAAGATATTCCATTCCTACCATATGAATCTTGATCTCTAGCCTTCGCCAAGTTGCTTTCCACTCAAATCTTCTTTCCTCAAAATCCAAATCCTGTGCGAGAGAGTTGAGTGTTGGGGAGACTATCATTTGAAGCACAAGAGCAAGGAGTTCATCATCAACACACCATTTGTTACTTCTTGGAGAGTGGTGTCTCCTAGATTGGCTAGGTGTCACTTGGGAGCCTCCGACAAGATTGTGGAGTTGAACCAAGGAGTTTGTAAGGGCAAGGAGATCGCCTACTATGTGAAGATCTGCCGCTAGTGAGGCAAGTCCTTCGTGGGTGATGGCCATGGTGGGATAGACAAGGTTGCTTCTTCGTGGACCCTTCTTGGGTGGAGCCCTCTATGGACTCGCGCAGCCGTTACCCTTCGTGGGTTGAAGTCTCCATGAACGTGGACGTACGATAGCACCACCTATCGGAACCACATCTCAAAAATCACCGTGTCTCCAAATTGCGTTTGATTTCTCCAATCCCATCCCTTTACATTCTTGCAAGTTGCATGCTTTACTTTCCGCTGCTCATATAATCTTTGCATGCTTGCTTGACATGTATTGTGATTGTTAAACTTGTGCCAAAACTCCAGTTAAACTTAAAGAAATTAAAAACTGCAACTTTTGGCACTAAGTGTCTAATTACCCCCCTCTAGACACCTCTTCTCGATCCCTTTCAACGGTCATCACCGAGAAGTATCCCGATTATTGTCACTTCGGGGTTGTCGGATCGTAACACATAATAGGTGACTATAGACTTGCAAGATAGGATCAAGAACTCACATATATTCATGAAAACATAATAGGTTCAGATCTGAAATCATGGCACTCGGGCCCTAGTGACAAGCATTATGCATAGCAAAGTCATAGCAACATCAATCTCAGAACATAGTGGATACTAGGGATCAAACCCTAACAAAACTAACTTGATTACATGGTAAATCTCATCCAACCCATCACCGTCCAGCAAGCCTACGATGGAATTACCCACGCACGGCGGTGAGCATCATGAAATTGGTGATGGAGGATGGTTGGTGATGACGACGGCGACGATTCCCCCTCTCCGGAGCCTCGAAAAGACTCTAGATCAGCCCTCCCGAGAGAGATTAGGGCTTGGCGGTGGCTCCGTATCGTAAAATGCGATGAAACTTTCTCTCTGATTTTTTTCTCCGCGAAAGCAAATATATGCAGTTGGTGTTGAGGTCGGTGGACGTCCAGGGGGCCCACGAGGCAGGGGGGCGCGCCCAGGGGGAGGGGGCGCACCCCCACCCTCGTGGACAGGGTGTGGGCCCCCTGACGCTATTTCTTTCACCAGTATTTTTTATTAATTCTGAAAAGTTGCTCCGTGGATTTTCAGGTCATTCCGAGAACTTTTATTTCTGCACAAAAATAACACCATCGCAATTCTGCTGAAAACATTGTCAGTCCGGGTTAGTTTCATTCAAATCATGCAAGTTAGAGTCCAAAACAAGGGCAAAAGTGTTTGGAAAAGTAGATACGACGGAGACGTATCAACTCCCCCAAGCTTAAACCTTTGCTTGTCCTCAAGCAATTCAGTTGATAAACTGAAAGTGATAAAGAAAAACTTTTACAAACTCTGTTTGCTCTTGTTGTTGCAAATATGTAAAGCCAGCATTCAAGTTTTCAGCAAAGATTATGAACTAACCATATTCACAATAACACTTAGGTCTCATGTTTACTCATATCAATGGCATAATCAACTAGCGAGCAATAATAATAAATCTTAGACGGCAACACTTTCTCAAAACAATCATAATATGATATAACAAGATGGTATCTCGCTAGCCCTTTCTGAGACCGCAAAACATAAATGCAGAGCACCTTTAAAGATCAAGGACTGACTAAACATTGTAATTCATGGTAAAAGAGATCCAGTCATAGTCATACCCAATATAAACTAATAGTAATGCATGCAAATGACAGCGGTGCTCTCTAGCGGGTGCTTTTTAATAAGAGGGTGATGACTCAACATAAAAGTAAGTAGATAGGCCCTTCGCAGAGGGAAGCAGGGATTTGTAGAGGTGCCAGAGCTCGATTTTGAAATAGAGATGAATAACATTTTGAGCGGTATACTTTCACTTTCAACATAACAACTATGAGATCTCGATATCTTCCATGCCACACACATTATAGGCGGTTCCCAAACATAATGGTAAAGTTTATACTCCCCCACCACCAACAAGCATCAATCCATGGCAACGGGTGCCTCCAACTAGCAATAATCCTGGGGGAGTTTTGTTTAATTATTTTGATTTGCTTTGAGCATGGGACTGTGCATCCCGGTGACCAGCCATTTTCTCATGAATGAGGAGCGGAGTCCACTCCTCTTGAGAATAACCCGCCTAACATGGAAGATACAGACAACCCTAGTTGATACATGAGCTGCTCGAGCATACAAAACAGATTTTCATTTGAAGGTCTAGAGTTTGGCACATACAAATTTACTTGGAACAGCAGGTAAATACCGCATATAGGAAGGTATGGTGGACTCATATGGAATAACTTTGGGGTTTATGGAGTTTGGATGCACAAGCAGTATTCCCGCTTAGTACAGGTGAAGGATAGCAAGAGACTGGGAAGCGACCAACTGAGAGAGCAACAACAATCATGAACATGTATTAAAATTAATGAACACTGAGTGCAAGCATGAGTAGGATATAATCCACCATGAACATAAATATCGTTAAGGCTATGTTGATTCTGTTTCAACTATATGCGTAAACATGTGCCAAGTCAAGTCACTGGAATCATTCAAAGGAGGATACCACCCTATCATACCACACCACAACCATTTTAATAGCATGTTGGCACGCAAGGTAAACCACCACAAGGCCAAGAGGACCGGAGAGAAGCGCACCACGACGGGAGCAGCAACACCGAAGCCGAGCGGGAGGGAACCACCAACTCTCTTCTTTCCAAACGCAGTTGAGACTGACTCAACGTGGGCGCAGATTCTCCGTAACTAGTATCTGCAGTCCAAGACTTTGTCACAGGTGACAGTGAGACCAACTGATTCGCCATTTTAGAAGGGGCTTATGAGAGCATTATAAGCTCCTAGCTAATTGAGCATGGCATAAGCAACTATAAGCTCTAATTGTCATTACAAATATGTTTATTCATAATAGGATGAATCAGGAACGATGAACTAATCATATTTACAAAAACAAGAGAGGTCGAGTTCATACCAGCTTCACTCATCTCAATCAGTCCGTCATATATCGTTATTATTGCCTTTCACTTGCACGACCGAACGGTGTGAATAATAATAATAGTGCACGTGCATTGGACTAAGCTGGAATTCTACAAGCATTCAATTCAAGGGAGAAGATAAGTTAATATGGGCTCTTGGTTAAATCTAGAATAATGCATATGAGAGCCACTAAACATTTTCATTATGGTCTTCCCCTCTCGACCCCCAAAGGAAAGAAAAGAAATAAAACTATTTACACGGAAAGCTCCCAACAAGCAAAAGAAGAACGAGAAATATTTTGGGTTTTCTTTTAATTACTACTACTACATCATGAAAATTAAACTAACTAATTTTTTGGTTTTTCTTAAGGCTTATAAAACACACAAGAAGAAAGCTAGAAAAAGAAATAAACTAGCATGGATAGTACAATGAAAAAGTATGAGCACCGACAACTAGAATGGGTGTGTGAACATGAATGTAATGTCGGTGAGAAATACGTACTCCCCAAGCTTAGGCTTTTCGCCTTAGTTGGTCTATGCCCATGGATCGCGGCTGCTCTCCCCGGTGTACTGAGGAGTGTCATCGTACTGCCACTGGCTGACGATCTCCTTCGGATTCCACTGATAATAGGATGATCGATAAGGGTCAAATGGTGGTTCCAGCTCGGGCTCTGGAGCTGATGTCTGGCCCCGGTACGCATAAACGACTGTCGGCAAGACAAGGTAATGGCCTGCAGTTAAATCAAACAAAGAGGGCGCAGGCAAGATAACAGTGAAAGGGCTAGTTATCGACTAGAGGGGGGGGGGTGAATAGGCAATTTTTATGAAAGTCTTCAAAACATGGGAGTTTTGAAGAAAAACAATAGAAACGACACTATTCGTATGCAGGGGAAGGTAGACTACACTAGACAAGCCATAGTCAAGTATTCAATGAAGTGAAAGCACGAAAACTATTGGCAGCTAGGTAGTAAGGATCAGGATGGAAGATAGTATGAAGCCAATCAGGACAAGTAGTCACACAGTGAAGTCAAACAGATAATTCGACCAGGCAATGACTTCACGAAGACAAACTATAAGTAAAGAGAAGTGAGAGATAGAACCAGTAGCTTTAGGAGGACAGGGGTTTGTTCGACCAGTTCCAGTTGCTGTGACAACTGTACGTCTGGTTAGGGAGGCTGAGATTTAACTCAGAAGACCGCGTCTTCACCTTATTCCCCTTGAGCTAAGCACTATCAGTCCCCGCCCAATCACTCTGGTAAGTCTGCAAGGTAGACTCCCAAACCTTCACAGACTTCGTTCACCGGCAATCCACAATGACTCTTGGATGCTCAGAACGTGACGCCTAACCGGCTGGAGGATTCACAGTCCTCAAGTGAAATAAGTCTTCAGATCACACGGACAGAAAGACTTCAGTGATGCCAAACACTCTTTGGGCTCTGGGTGGTTTGGGCTTTGTCCTCGCAAGGATTCTCTCTCAAAAGCTTCGAAGGTGGGTTGCTCTCAAACGACAAAAGCCGTATACTAACTCTGAGTAGCCACCAATTTATGGTGTAGGGGGTGGGCTATTTATAGCCAGTAGGCAACCCGACCTAATTTGTTCGAAATGACCCTGGGTCACTAAGGAACTGACACATGTCATAACGGTCAGATTTCAAACACACGCGGCAGCTTGACTTGGGCTACAAGTAAAGCTGACTCATCTGACTCCGGATAAGATTTGCTCTCATTGTCTTCGCTCGAAGACATACAATTTGGTTGAGCATCACTTCAGTCACTCTGACTTTGTTCTCTTGGACCCCACTTAAAAGTGCGGTGGTTCCTATGACTCAACAAAAAGAAAAGAAACAACAAAACAGCTAAGTCTTCGCGCTCCATAGTCTTCAGACGTTGTCTTCTCATGTCATAGTCTTCAACATGATTAGCTTCACAGACCACCATTGTCTTCAATGTCTTCACACATTTTTAGGGGTCATCTCCGGTAGGTAAACCGAATCAATGAGGGACTACTACCTGTGTTATCCTGCAATTATCACAAACACATTAGTCCCTCAACCAGGTTTGTCGCCAATACTCCAAAACCAACTAGGTGTGGCACTAGATGCACTTACAATCTCCCCCTTGTTGGTGATTGATGACAAACCGGTTGAAGTTTTCAACGGGGATAAAAGTATGTGAATTTGGAAAGAATTAAGATATTGTCTTCATAGATGGTAAACAGGCTCCCCCTGAAGATGTGCATATAGATGTTTTGCGTTGGAATGCAAATGCACATGGCAGGTTGTACTTGTGGAGATCCTCTTCACATTATGAAGACAATTCTTCATGCATGAGCAGATATATAGAAATAATGACATGCATAATGAGAAATGGACATCTGCGGAATGGCTTCATGTGGGATTTATCATCGCATCACAGAATAGCAGCGAAAAGTAGCAGACGACCATCGAGTTTAAGTGTTACAGCTCAAAGAACCAAATGTATCAAAAGCGAGAGTTGTAAACACTGGGCAAAAATATAGCAACCACCCATAAGGACCCGCTTGAAGACTATCAACATATGCTTCTCCCCCTTTTGTTAGTAAGGACCAAAAAGGTTTGAAGACATAGTCTCTACTCGTTCCCATGAGGAGTAGGTGAGGTAGCAGGGTCGTTGTCGAGGTTTGGTGGTGTAGATGAGCTTGGTGCAGTGTTGATGCGCGCTGAAGTTGGAGGTGGTGAAGTAGCATCATCGGCGTCATCAAGAACTCTGGCATGTACGGTTGCAGCGGAGGAGGAGAACTCTAAATCTTCAAGAGACGGGGTTCGACGCAAGACAACATTCCTGGGAGGAGTGGAGTCAAACTTGAATCTCTCGGTGAAGCCATCGTCTTGAAGATCAGCTTCAGCACTGAGCAATGTCAAACTCTTCCAAGTCCTCCGACAGGTTTCATGAGTAACAAAGGCATTCTTGGTGGCAAGGTTGCGAATGCGATCGACATCCACCAAGACACTTTGCATTTGACGCTTCAGCCAGTAGTGATGCTTGTTGTGTTTCTGATGCAAGGCCACAAGAAGCTCTCGGTCATTGAGCACACGAGATCGCTTGCGAGTCCTTGGAACAATGGTGCTTTCTGTGGCTTCAGTATGTGCACGGCGTGTGTTGCCGGCCAACGGATAGACACGAGAAGCAGCCTGAACACCTTCAACATGCTGAGAGAAACTCTGATGATCGGCATTGTGAAGATATATTGCCTCCTTGGCAGGCTCTGGGTAGATGGCTTTGACTGACATATCAACCTCTAGCAGGAATACAAGATGGTTGCGTGCAGAGGGTTGATAGTTAACAATGGAGTGAAGCTTGATTAGACGCATAACCCACGTAGCATAGAATTTCGGTCCAAAGATGTCTGAGCCAGATGCAGAAAATTGACGAATGAAGAAATCCTGGGCATTGAAGCTTTTGCTATTGAGAATATAGAAGACCAATGTCTTCATTGCACCTTCAAGCTTTGCTGAGGAAGAGTGTCCTTTGATGGGCCATAGAGTTCGCCTAATGATGTGATAGATGGTGCGGGGCAGATATTCTAGGTCTTCAACAAAGAATCCCTTTGGATATTCAGCATCATGTGGTAGTGGCTTCATCATGCTCAGCATTTGGCTCATGTTGGGCTCTGGCTTCTGAAAGATGCTCTCCAAGGCATCGCGGTGAAGCTAACAACCAGGTTCATAGAGTTCACCTAGAGTGGACAGGCCGGTAAGCTCAATGAGATCAAAAGCTTTGGCTTCATGATGTACATTGCCTGTCATCCACTCAAGGACCCATGTCTTTGGATCCCGGTTGTAGCCACGAATGTGAAGAGTGTCGGTGTACTAAAGTAGGGGTACCTTAGTACCCCGAACTTGTGCACGAGCAGTCGCAGCGTCCCGCGGCAAGGCTTGCCGGGCGTCTGCCAAGACCCTTCACTATTCATATTACTGCCATTCAAGAACAAAGTGCTAACCGAGAAGACAAGGCCCCGGCAAGAGAAGCTTGCCGGGAAGGACAAGCCCCCGGCAAGAGGAGCTTGCCGGGAAGGCCAACCAAGGCACTTCAGAAAACTTGTCGCGACGCACCGCGCGTCCCGGCAAGACCCGACGAGCGGCGAGCTTGCGGGTGCGACAAGGCCGAGGCCGCGGCAAGGCACTTGCCGCGGCAAAGCCACCACTCTGCGCCCACGCTCCAGCTCACCTGACGACGTGTCGCCGCAGGATCGCTCCTGGTGCACGTGGCGAGTGTCTGTGCAGGCAAGCGGTGCGAGGTGGCAAGTGAAGATGACAAGAAGGCCATCGTGGCGATCGGTGGCGCCCCTAACAGTCGCTTCCTGCACTGTTTGGGCGACCGGACGGGCATTAAATGCCCTTGTCCCCTGCCGTCAGAGTTAGGTAGGGGGCACTGTTGATAGCGGTTGTACCAACCCGCGTTTTTACTTTTTTACCCCTCTCTCTGCGTTGCCACCTGTCGGTGACCCCTTTAGACTATAAAAAGGAGGCCCATGCGCACGTAGAAGGGGGTTCGACTCATTCGAAACCACAGCACACTCACGCTCTTGAGCAAGAACAGAATACAAACACAAAGCAGCAGTAGGAGTTTTATCCCTCCGAGGAGCTCCGAAGCTGGGTAAAATCCCTTGCGTGCTCGACCTCGATCTGCTCTTTGTGCGCCCTCCGCTCCCTGCCGGACCGAGAAGGGGCCCTGCCCCATAGGTGCTCGTTTTCCCGCGACATCTTTGGCGCTCCAGGTAGGGGCGTCGAGGTTGTGCGAACCTGATCCGGTCTTCACGCGCGCTACACCGACATCTTCATCGACATGCCACCGAAGAAGAAAACTTCGGAGGTGGCCGCTCCGTCCACGTCGATCCCGCCGCCGCCGGAGCAAACGGGCGGTGGGGTAGACGCCGGCGGAGGAACGGGCGTTGACGGGGGGACTCAGATCGTCACCAGGTCCAGGGACAAGGCCCCGCAAGCTTCAGCGTCCGTACATACGCCGCACCCCTCTCAGGAGGTGCGAGATCAACAACGCCATGGTGCCCCTGGCACTGTGCTCGCGTTGGAACAAGGCCAAGACGGCGGATCGCGGGATGCTCAAGGCCAACGTGCGCGTCAACACGGTGGCACGAGCGCGGTACGGTCGCCTGGACGGGATGCTGCTCCTTCTAACACCGTTAGAAGTTCGAGCATATCCCGCTCCTCGCGTCGTTCGCCCCCGCCGCCGAAGACTCCAGAAGAAGCGTTGGCTCGAGCGCAACTGCTACTAGACTACCCTCCGGCGCCGGACAAGATCGACAGCTGGAGGATGACCATCCACAGCCTCATCGGCTTGGCCAACGGCGACAAGCCCCGACAACCGAGCACGTCGAAGCCGCGGCAAGACGCCCAAGCGGAAGCCGATGGCGACAAGACTGGCGGGGGTGCCACCACTGTGCACTCCCCGCCTCGAAGGCCAAGATCGCCAACTCGCCGGGCCAACCTCGACACCGACTTCACCGCGTCATCGGACCCGCGAGCCCGTCGCGATCAACGCCAAGTTCTCCTAGAACGACGACAAGAAGACGCTCATACTCGTATCGAGCGTCGAAGAGAAGCGCGACGTCAGTCTGACCAGCGCGCTGGGCCCATCGTTGATATGCATGCGCCAGGGGAACCAGGCGACTTGCCGTACGTGGCAGGTTGCCCTGCGTTCACTCGTGAGCTGTGGCAGATCCAGTGGCCCAGCACCAAGAACTTCAAGCCCTCCGGCAATCGCACCTCTTCGGAGTGCTGCGCTACCGTCGAGGACACACCATCAACTGGGCAGAGCAAGAAGAGAAAGTTGGTTACTAGCGACTACTTTCCGGCAGAGCTCCCCGAAGCCGCCGCCAAGAAGGTACCCAGGATCAACACAAAAAGTGCTGAGGAGCAGTCTGCTCCGACAAGCCCTAGGGTTTGTTTCGTTGAAGCAGACGCTCCCGACAAGTTGTGTCCCGACACGCTTGCTGAGGAACATCACGCTCCGGCAAGATCCCAGATTCTTGCCGTAGAAGCAGATGCTCCCGCAGCAGCATTTGCGCCTTTAGTCCTTGTCGTCGAGCCACAAGCTCCGGCATGGGCACAGCAGATCGTCCATTTCCTTCAGACAGGAGAACTTCCCGAAGAGTAGGAAAAAGCAGAAAAAGTAGCCCGGCAATCAAGTATGTATCAGTTTATCGATGACATACTGTACAGAAAAAGATTCAACGGAGTGAAATTGAAATGCATTTCCTGGGAAGAAGGACATAAGCTGTTGGCGGAGATACATGGAGCCATATGTGGTCACCACATTAGCGCAAAAGCCCTAACCGGCAAGGCCTTCCGGCAAGGTTTCTTTTGGCCGACAGCGACCGAGCGTCATTCAAAGAAGCATAAGCCTTGCCGGGACACAAGCGATGGAAAAGCTAAGTCGCCAAAGTTTCAGCACAATCATTTTTAAATTTTTAAGTTACATTCCTTGAACGACCGTGCCTTGTATGGAAAACCTGTGCGCAGAGGAATCGACTTGTGGCTAAGTTGCACCCTTAATTTGTTTCGAGTCCGCTCAACAATAGAAGTGTGCTGCAACTAGCCCTGACAAGTTTTCTTGCCGGAGGTAACACCGCCAGCAGGCTGCTGATGTTCCGCACTCAGCGCTCGCGGAAAGCGTGCTTACACCGACAAGTTTCCTAAAAGCGTAGGGTAAAAGCATACAAGGGATGGAGTTTAAGTTATCCTCCTTGAACGACCGTGCTTTGTATGGAAAACCTGTGTGCGGAGGAACCAACTCGTGGCTAGTTGCACCCTTACTTTGTTTCGAGTCCGCTCAACAATGAAGTGTGCTGCGACTAGTCCCGACAAGGTTTCTTGCCGGAGGCAACACCGCCAGCAGGCTACTGATGTTCCGCACTCAGCGCTCGCGGCAAGTGTGTTTGCGCCGGCAAGTTCCCTAAAAGCGTAGGGTAAAAACATACAAGGGATGGAATCAAGTAAAGGAGATAACATAGCAAGCATTGCCCAGAATAAAGTTATATTACAAAAGTAACTTATTGCGGCACTGACTAAATTGTTCTCAGAACTGAAATAACAGCGAAAAGGAGATGAAGGGCGCACCGGCACCCAAGCCCCGGCAAGCCAGAGTTGTCGGGGGCTCCGGCAAGCTAGAGTTGCCGGGGGCTGCAAAGGTAGGTCGAGGAGGCGCCCGGCGCAGCCTGACGAAGAACTCGCAAGGGTTGTCCCCTGTATGGACCGCCGCGGGGAGAGGAACCGCCGGCGGAGGCGGAGATGGCGCGCCGCCCCGTCCGCCTCTTCCCCGAGCGCCTCGACCTCGTCCACGACCTCGCCCCCTCCCTCTTCCCCTTGTGGCTGGCTCTTCCGCCCCGGGCGTGGGGTTGGGAGGGGTGCGCTGTCTAGCGGCGACCCTCGCCGCCACCGATGAAGAACCAGGGTTCCCTTTCTCCATGACAAATGAGAGAAAGGGGAGCAGAAGCTGAAGAAAGGAGGAGATGAGAGAGTGCGGGCTTCTGCGCTCCCCTTCCGCTCTTTTTAAAAGGAGCGAGGTGGGGGCTCGGCCGCCCCGCTCAGCGAATCAAGGCACAGGAAGAGCAGGGAATCGGGGCCGACCTGCTGCCTCTGCTCGCAACGGCCCAGTTTCCCACTTCCACCGTCCGCGACCCCAAGTGCATGGGAGCCACGTGGCGGGGATGCAGAACTGAGGCGACGGATGAGGCGACCTCGCACGCCGCCCACCTCTCCCACGACGCCGCGATTGACGCGTGCGGTTACGAGAGGACGCGGTGGATATGGAGTGGATTTGGTTTGGACCCAGGCCGCGCGTGCCCGTGCCCTGTTTTGGGCCTGGCCCAACAGCGCTCGGCACCGTGTATGGCCCAGGCCCGGGGGCTCCTGTCGGTGTACTAAAGTAGGGGTACCTTAGTACCCCGAACTTGTGCACGGGCAGTCGCAGCGTCCCACGGCAAGGCTTGCCGGGCGTCCGCCAAGACCCTTCACTATTCATATTACTGCCATTCAAGAACAAAGTGCTAACCGAGAAGACAAGGCCCCGGCAAGAGAAGCTTGCCGGGAAGGACAAGCCCCCGGCAAGAGGAGCTTGCCGGGAAGGCCAACCAAGGCACTTCATAAAACTTGCCGCGACGCACCGCGTGTCCCGGCAAGACCCGATGAGCGGCGAGCTTGCGGGTGCGACAAGGCCGAGGCCGCGGCAAGGCCCTTGCCGCGGCGAAGCCACCACTCTGCGCCCACGCTCCAGCTCACCCGACGACGTGTCGTTGCAGGATCGCTCCTGGTGCACGTGGCGAGTGGCTGTGCAGGCAAGCGGTGCGAGGTGGCAAGTGAAGATGACAAGAAGGCCATCGTGGCGATCGGTGGCGCCCCTAACGGTCGCTTCCTGCACTGTTTGGGCGACCGGACGGGCATTAAATGCCCTTGTCCCCTGCCGTCAGAGTTAGGTAGGGGGCACTATTGATAGCGGTTGTACCAACCCGCGTTTTTACTTTTTTACCCCTCTCTCTGCGTTGCCACCTGTCGGTGACCCCTTTAGACTATAAAAAGGAGGCCCATGCGCACGTAGAAGGGGGTTCGACTCATTCGAAACCATAGCACACTCACGCTCTTGAGCAAGAACAGAATACAAACACAAAGCAGCAGTAGGAGTTTTATCCCTCCGGGGAGCTCCGAAGCTGGGTAAAATCCCTCGCGTGCTCGACCTCGATCTGCTCTTTGTGCGCCCTCCGCTCCCTGCCGGACCGAGAAGGGGCCCTGCCCCATAGGTGCTCGTTTTCCCGCGACAAAGAGTTTCATAGAATTGTAGCAGAAGCTCTTCATTCCAATTCTCCTTATCAGTGACAAAGCGGAGAAGGCCTGCATCTCTGAAACAATCAAGTGCCTCTTCTAAGCAGGCAGGCCAGCAATGGCTTCGGAATCCAGACGCATATGAGGAAATATGCGCCCCTGGTTGTATAGAACACATGAGTAGTAGTTGCGTTGCTGATAACTCCAGAACCGATCACATGATATCCTTGGCTTGGAATATGGGTTCTTGGCTCTATCAAAGAAAGTGTTGTGTGCAATGAAGCCATTTACATTGAATGATCCTGGTGCAGATGCAGTACCTGGGAACCGTGGCAACCTTGGCTTTGGCTTCTGAACCTGAGGCCTGTGCTCCACATGATTATCAAACTGAGGTCCAGGAGCAGGCGAAGGAACCAGAATAGGCCATCTGACAGGAACCAGCTCGCCTTGATAGAATGCTTGCTCAATAGTGTGTGGCCTTGGTGGCGGTACAGGAGCAGAGGCATTTGCAATGGCGTCAGGCTGCACATTGGTGGTAGGTGCATCATTGGTTTCATGCACAGTGTTGACTGTAGGCACCACATTACCTTCAGCCATGACATCATCATCGGAGTCAGTAGTGTTGTTGGTGGCCGCCTCAGGATTTTCAACCTCCACTTGAGTAGCTGGAGGGTCGGGCACTGACGCGTTCTCCTCGAGAACAACTTCTTCTTGGTTGGTAGGGGGTGTAGCAACACATTCTTCTTCTTGACTTTCATCGGCTGATGCAGCCGGAATCTCTTCAGTAGCATTGGCTTCTGACACGGGAATCGTCACAGAAGGATTGTCTTTAGGGAACACTTGACGTGCCACTGAGCTGGACTAGTGGGAATCCTCTTCTGTGATGGAGACCGATGGCCTCTGGCCTTTGTGAAGCCATTGAAACACGAGCGATGCTTTCGGTGACGGTGTGGTCTCCATGTAATTGTCGTCATTGACAATTGGGCTGGTGACTTGCGTTGGTGGAGGACGGGGTGTACTTGGTGAGTCTTGAACTGGGGTTGTTGGTTTGGGGCGATCAGCCCATGAGACATCCAGTGAGATTGACGTCAAAGGATGACCAATAATGATGGGTTCGCTGTTCGTGACAACAGGCGATGATACCGTTTGGCGCTCGATCTGAGGAAGGACTTCATCATCAACTACATTGTCTTGGGGACCAATGTCTTCAGTCGTGATGGGGTCGACGACTGGAACTTCTTGAGCTTCAGGAGCCTCTATGGAAGCAGGCTCATGAACTATCAGTTGACGCTCTTGGTTTTGAGAGTAGGACAAGCATAAGACAGAGGCTCGACGATGAGGGGCTCTTTGGGAGCAGCCCGATCTTTCTTCTTGATCTTTCTCTTCTTGGGCAAGGGAGTGTCATCAGTGGTGTTCTTGAACTTGCGCTTTCTGGCTTCAGCTTCAGCTGCTTTGGTTTTCTTTTGTTCTGAAGCTACTATAGGGACCTTAGGCTTCAAGCCTGTCATGTTTGCAGGGAAGACAATGCGAGGTTCTTCCTGCCTTGATGCTTCAGATGTGGTCACAGTGAACTTCTTCTTCTTGGCTGCCATCTTGGGGTCAATGCCTGGTCGCCCAAGTGCCTTGCTCTTTTCAGATTCATTGTAAACTTGAACACACTTGACAACGAGGTTCTTCATCCATTCCCGAGAGCCTTTGGCTTCTTCACATTTCTTGCGAAATGTCTCCTTGAGGTCATTTAGCATCAGCTTGAATTTCTGAACATCAGACACACTCAGCTTGGCCATATGCTTCTTGAACTATTCTTTCTCATAGTCAATTTTGTTTTTCAGTTCGACAATCTTCTGAGCCAGAGCTAGCTCAGGAGCAATGGCGCCTTGGAAGGTGACGCTGATGCCAATTGGGAGCTGAAGATCATCAAAGCTGAGATCAGGGTTGTCAAACCACTCATCAATGAAGTTGTCCAGGATGTTTACATCGAAGAGGGGCAGAACATTGAAGATCTCCACCTCTTGCTTGCTCTTTATCAGCTGCTCCAGAGCATCATCACCAAACTCGTCATCTAACGACAGATCAATAGCTTCAGATTCGTTCCTTAGAACGGCAGCTAGTGTCAGTGCTTGACTGGACTTCTGAGCAGTTTTCTTCCGAGGCTTCTCGTTCTGTTTGGAGACCCGAGATTGATCTTCAGAGTAACTCGGTGCAGGAGGAGCAGTTGCAAGTGGCTTCACCCTTGAAGCCTTTGGTGCAACAGTAGGTTTTGAAGCCTTAGATTTCTTTTGCTTCTGTGGCTTAGGGAGAGCTGGAGCTTCATCAGAATCTGCTTCATTAGCAGAGTGATCCACATTTGCACCTTGGACGGCAATGTGCGAAAGGAGGCCTTCGAAGTTATAGAAGGGACCGATCCTGTTTTCATTGGATTACAGGTGCCATCTTTCTGAGGACCAGAAGGACCCGGATTGAAATCAAGTCCAAAGGCCTTCTTGTTCTTCACGACAGAATCTTTAGCAAACTGGAAGTTGCGTTTGAACAGATTTTCATCACGACAGCACAGCAGAGAGGAGGGGCCAGCATTCTCTGGTTCTGGGCCGCGTACCATACAAGGATAGAATTCTTGTTGAATGGCTTCAGAACGGGACTAGGGTTGAAGGTTTTGTACAAGATATCTCCCTAGAGCGATTTGATAGCATTCTTCTGGGCGTACTCAACCGTGAAAAATCTGTATTTGAACCATTCTTTAGCCCATTATCTTTGAATCCATTGTATTTGAGTTTTGCGTTCACCATAGGTCTCTTCAGGGTCAGTCTTGTACATCTCATGAAAATCTGGTGGCAAATCCTTGGAGGTATTCCCACAGCGCTGTCGACCACCCTTTCTAGCTGATTTGTCAGTAGCCATGAAGCTTAACCTGAAAGGCTTCAGAACTTGCAAAGGTTCTTACAGCTGGTCAGACAAGAACTGGCTTCAAGAGAATTTAAGTGACTTTGTAAGAATTCTACAAATGAATGCAGACTATGAGAACCAAGGGATTCTCCCACGGACATGTACCCGTGACAACATTAGAGGCGCGAGGGAAGGGGAAGAGGTCATATGCATTCTCAGAAGATTTTGAAGATAAATCAGTTTGAAGACATTGACCTCATATCGCGAAGACATTCACTTATTTATTGTGAGTCGGTTCCAGATTTGAAAGAATCCAAGAATAGGTACAAGTGAGGAATCAGACTTGTAGGGAAGCATAAGTGAACAAACTAGGCATAACATGAGATGTAGAACTAGACAGATTCAATTTTGAAGTGTAGAAACCACTTTTGGTAAAGAAGGATGAATCTTTCCGATTAAAAAGACGGGAAAAAGTTAGTTATAATTACCACACAAAGAACTGCTAGACGAAGCGAAGTTGGAGGCCGAGCAGTTCGATCTCCCATGCCCTAACTTGGCGACGGAAGACACCTACGGCGGCGGCAGAGAAGATGGGGTCCGCGGCCGGCGTGAGGACAGCGTCGGAGAAGTTGCGGCAGCTAAGCGCTTCGTCACCGGCGTCGTCGAGAGCTAGCGGTGGTGCTAGGGTTTGCGAGAGGTGGCGAGGTGGAAGAAGTATTTTGACCGCGATGGGATGGGTATTTATAAGGAAAGGGACAATACATCACAATTACCGAGGTGCCCCTGGCGGTTCACATCTGAAGGACACATGGCAAGCATGCAACACCTTGGAAGTTGTTCCATGTTCCCACGCACGTCTGGATTGTCAGGGTGGTCGTTCCGAATTCTTCGGGTTTCAGGCAATAAAGATAGAGCATTAAACGTTTGTCAGATTGACTTCAGCTGACAAGGTCTTAGTGAAGACAATTGATAGTTTTCAATAGAATGCATATGATTTGGACAGATAGAGTTGAGGTAGAATCATAAATAGGTTAGGGTCTGATCACATTCACTTAGATCAAAAGATTCAGCACGAAACCATAGCTATAAGTGAATGCTGTAGAGGACAGAACATAAGTACGTATGTAACTAGTATACTACCAAATGAAGATAAATAAGAGCTTAAGTCAATGATGAAGATAAATCAATTTCGAAGACTTTGCAAACATAACACCAAGGGAAACACTTCAAACAAAATTTTGGTGGTGGCGTTACCCACCGTATAGGAAGTATTAGACCCAGACACGGAGCACAATTATTGTGGCGCTCCGAAGTCAAATTCCGCATTAATGTATTCACACTTAGAGTGTATGTCTTCATTGATTGAAGATATACGTTACTTCATGTGTTGCACATCTAAGTCATCAAAATGCATAAGGGTTAGGATGTGTGTCCAATTCACAGGACATTTGAGGATTCCAAGATATTTAGCTCACACCGCAACTTGCAAAACCTTTTCTCATCCAAGGGCTTTGTGAAGATATCAACCAATTGCTCTTCAGTGTTGATGTGAATGATATCAATATCTTCCTTCATGACATGATATCTGAGAAAGTGATGACGAATCTCAATGTGCTTTGTCTTCGAGTGCCGAACTGGGTTGTTGGCAATCTTGATGGCACTCTCATTGTCGCAGTAGAGTGGCACATTCTTCAGGTGAATACCATAGTGCTTGAGCATTTGCTTCATCCAGAGAAGCCAAGCACAACAAGATCCAACTGCAATGTATTCAGATTCAGCAGTGGAGAGAGATACACAGTTCTGCTTCTTTGAAGACCAATAGACAAGTGATCATCCCAGAAAGTGACGTGTGCCTGATGTGGACTTGCTGAGAATCCAACTAGATCAAGCTCTGAGCCCTTTGGATACCATAATCCTAGTGTTGGGGTGTAAGCCAAATATAGAAGAATTCGCATCACAGCTAAGTGATGCAATTCCTTTGGTACCGCTTGGAATCGGGCACACATGCAAACACTAAGCATTATATCTGGCCTAGATGCACATAAATAAAGCAAACCAATCATGGAGCGATATACCTTTTGATCGAACTCTTTACCATTGGCGTCGGGACCCAGATGACTTTTGGTTGGCATTGGCGTCGTGTATCCTTTGCAATCTTGCATTCCAAACTTCTTCAGGCAATCTTTGAGATATTTTTCTTGAGCGATGAAGATGCCGTTGCGTTGCTGACGGATTTGGAGACCCAGAAAGAACTTTAGTTCACCCATCATGGACATGTGATATTTCTCGTGCATCATGTGACCAAACTCATCACTATATTTCTTGTTGGTGCAGCCGAAGATAATGTCATCCACATAGAGTTGGCACACAAACAGTTCTCCATCATATATCTTCGTGAGGAGAGTAGGATCTAGTGAACCAGGTTTGAAGCCTTTGCTCTTCAAGAAGTCTTTGAGTGTGTCATACCAAGCACGAGGGGCTTGTTTGAGGCCATACAGTGCCTTGTTGACCCTGTATACCATATCAGGATGTTCTGGATCTTCAAAGCCATGAGGTTGTGCAACGTATACTTCTTCTTCTATCTTTCCATTGAGAAAAGCACTCTTCACATCCATTTGATATAGAAGGATGTTGTGATGATTTGCATAGGCAAGCAGTGTGCGGATGGCTTCAAGCCTTGCCACCGGAGCAAATGTTTCATCGAAGTCAATTCCTTCCACTTGAGTGTAACATTGTGCAACGAGATGAGCTTTGTTTCTGACTACTTGACCATGCTTATCTTGCTTGTTGTGATATATCCATTTGGTGCCAATGATATTGTGCTTCCGGGGATCAGGACGCTTGACCAGTTCCCACACATTGTTCAGCTCGAGCTGTTGAAGCTCTTCTTGCATAGCTTGAATCCATTCAGGTTCCATGAAGGCTTCAATGACTTTCTTGGGTTCTGAGATTGAGATGAATGCAAAATGCCCACAGAAATTGGTTAGTTGTGTTGCCCTTTGTGTATCTCTTGAACGAGTGAGTGGACCAGGTGCATTGTGGCTGTCGATTATTTTCTCAATCTGTACTTCATTTGCAACACGAGGATGAACAGGACGAAGATTTTGCTCATTCTGATCAATGTCATCATTTGGGGGATTATCTTCAGGCTGAGCATTGTCTTCAGGTTGAGTAGATGCAAAAATGATCAGTTCTTCTTTAGTCTGATTCTCAGATGGTATGATCTCTCCAATTCCCATTTGCTTGATTAACTCGCTAGGGGGTAATTCATCTAGCACAATTGGTAGGTGCTCTCTTTGCGAGCTGTTAGTATCATTGAACCGCACATCCACAGTTTCAACCATTTTATAGTGAAAGAGGTTGAAGAATCTGTAGGAGTGCGAATCCTTTTCGTAACCAAGCATAAAACCTTTATGTGCTTTTGGTGCAAATTTTGAAGTGTGATGTGGATCCTTGATCTAGCACTTAGCACCAAATACTCTGAAGTAACTGACATTTGGCTTCTTACCAGTTAGGAGTTTGTAGGATGTTTTCTTCAGAATCTTGTGAAGATAAACGCGATTGATGACGTGGCATGCAGTATCAATGGCTTCAGGCCAGAACTTCCATGGAGTCTTGTACTCATCGAGCATCGTTTGGGCCATCTCAATAAGAGTTCTGTTCTTGCGCTCCGCGATGCCATTCTGCCGAGGTGTGTAAGGAGCAGAGAACTCATGAGTGATACCCATGGTATCCAAGTAAAGGTCGAGGCTGGCGTTCTTGAACTCAGTGTCGTTGTCGCTTCCGATATGCTTGATCTTGACGCCATAGTTCGTCATGGCATGATTGGCATCCTGCACTTCAGTCTTGTAGAGGATTATATGCACCCATGTATATCGAGAGTAATCATCAACAATGACGAAACCATAGAGGCAAGCAGTAGCATTGAGAGTAGAGTAGTGAGTAGGACCAAATAAGTCCATGTGCAGCAGCTAGAAGGGTTGAGATGTAGTCATGATTGTCTTTGAGGGATGCTTGGCTCTTGTCATCTTTCCAGCTTCACAGGCACCACATAGATGATCCTTCTTGAACTTGACGCCTTCGATGCCCACAACATGCTTCTTCTTCGTGAGAGTGTGCAAGTTCCTCATGCCAGCATGCCCTATCCTTCGATGCCAAAGCCAGCATTCTGAAGCTTTTGCTAGAAGACATACGGCCATCTGCGGTCCTGCTGAGAAATCTACCATATACAGATCATCTTTCCGATACCCTTCATAGACTAGAGACTTGTCAGATACCATCAGTACAAGGCAACAATATTTTCCAAATAGCACAATCATGTTTAGGTCACAAAGCATTGAAATAGACATTAAGTTGAAACCAAGGGATTCAATAAGCATCTCTTTATCCATGTGCTGATCCCTTGATATTGCAACTCTACCTAGACCCAATACCTTGCTTTTACCAGTGTCAACAAATGCGATGTGGCTCTTGGCTGATGGACGTAGCGTTGAATCCATCAGAAGACTTCGATCGCCAGTCATGTGATTAGTGCATCCACTGTCCATAATCCATTCTGAAGCACGAGGTGTCGTAGCCTATAGTGCAGGTTGGGGATAGGCTTCACCAAGCGAGTTGTGAAGCAGAAACATTTGACGAACAAGTGGAACATGGAAATTCAGGTCTTGGTTAGGATAGATAGGATGAGTGTCAAGGAAATCCGGAGCGAAATACATAGTAAGACCATTTGGGCATTTTATCTTGCACCCTACAAGATTTTTAAGGTCTCCAGCATTAGCTTTGGACGCCTTTGATTTTTGGCTGAAGACCTTTCCCTGCAAAAGAGAGTTAAGTTTTCTTAACCACCCACATCTTCAGGGGTGGCTTAGAAGCAATGAGTCTAAGTGCAGCATCTGAGAACTTCGGCTTCAGAGCCCTAGTAAATAGCCTTGCAGGGGGTGAATAATACTCATATGAATAAGCAGAAAAGTTCTTAGTACTATGGACATAGCGGTTTAATGAAACACGCTCATATTCATGGGTCGGAGTATGATTTCCCTGCAAAACATTGACGTAGGGTGACTCAGATGAGTCCTCGGTCTGTATGAAGCTTTTGGACCATATGAAGCCTTTGGTATGTGGTTTGTCTTCTTCACAGGTGGTGTCATGATGACATTCATGGGAAGATTCTCAAGACAACTTTTGGGTACCCATATCTTTTTCATATGTGGCCCATTCCTGCAGTTAGTACCAATATACATGGCAAACACTTCACCATTCTGATTCTTAAACAATTTATAGTTTGCATCAAAGGATTCATCAATGATAATGGGGTTAGCACAAGTGAAGCCAGATAAGGTGGATGGATCTACTGAAGGTTCCTTTGCAGCAACCCAGGTAGTTTTCGGGTACTGCTCAGGCTTCCAGTACGACGCATCAACATTCATTCTTCTCTCGAACCCAACACCCTCTTTCCTAGGGTTTCGGTTCAGAATCTACTTTTTGAGGACATCACATAACATCTGATGCCCTTTGAGACTTTTGTACATCCCGGTCTCAAGCAGTGTCTTCAACCTGGCATTCTCATCAGCAATAGTAGTGGTATCCTCAGCAGAGGGGTTAATTACCACATCAGCAGTTGAAGATAATTCAACAGTAGTAGCAGTAGAACATTCAGTAACAGAGGTGGCGTTATCACGCTCAATGCATTTTAAACAAGGTGGTTCAAATCCTTCCTGAGCGGGACTGATCTATTGAGCGTGGAGTGACTCGTTTTCTTTTTGGAGATCTTCATGATCCGATCTCAATTTCTCAAGCTCCTGCTTCCTTTGAAGATAATCATAGGAAAGCTTTTCATGAGAGGTTGAGAGCGTTTCACGCCGACCTTCAAGTTCCTGGTACTTAACATGAAGATTTTTTATGTCTTCAATTAAGGACTGAGTCTTAGTCATTTCCACGTCCAACAGGTCATTGCTTTTGTCTAACAATTTTTGAATATGTTCCATAGCTTTTTGTTGTTCAGTTGCAATTTTAGCAAGTTTTTTGTAGCTAGGTTTGGATTCACCATTAGAGTCATCTTCACTTGAGGTTTGAAAGTAAGCATCGCCTGAGTTTACCTTGGTACCACGTGCCATGAAGCAGTAGGTGGGAGCCGAGTCGTTCTCGTCATCAGCGTTGGTGACGGAGCCATTGTCATCAGTGTTGAAGATGGACTTGGCGACGTAAGCTGTAGCTAGAGGCAGACTTGCGACACCAGAGTCGGACTCCTCCTCAGACTCCACCACCGCCTCCTCAGAAGTAGACTCCTCCTCTAAATCCATTTCCTTGCCAACAAATGCACGTGCCTTGCCTAATGAGCTCTTCTTGTGTGATGAAGACTTGGAAGAAGATTTGGAAGAAGACTTTGTGGATTTCTTCTTCTTCTTGTCATCAGAATCATACTCTTTGCTCTTCTTCTTCTTCTTCTTCTCATTGTCCCACTGTGGACATTCAGAGATGTAGTGGCCAGGTTTCTTGTACTTGTGACAGGTTCTTTTCTTGCTGTCATGGCTGGAAGCTTCATCATTCCTTGAGCTGGATCATGAAGATTTTCTGAAGCTTTTCTTCTTAGTGAATTTCTAGAACTTCTTCACAAGCATAGCAAGCTCCTTTCCAATGTCTTCAGGATCACCGGAACTGCATTCAGATTCTTCTTCAGATGAGGAAGCGACAGCCTTTGCCTTCAAAGCGTGAGATCGGCCATAGTTGGGGCCATAGATATCTCGTTTATCAGATAGCTGGTACTCATGTGTGTTGAGCCTCTCAAGTATGTCTTATGGATCGAGTGTCTTGAAGTTAGGGAGTTCTTGTATCATTAGGGATAAGGTGTCAAATGAGCTGTCAAGAGATCTCAGTAGTGTCTTCACTATTTCATGCTTCGTAATGTCAGTTGCACCGAGTGCTTGGAGCTCATTTGTGATATCAGTGAGGCAATCAAATGTGAGCTAGACGTTCTCATTGTCATGCCTCTTGAAGCGGTTGAGGAGGTTGCGGAGAGTACTGATCCGTTGATCTTGCTGAGTTGAGACGCCCTCATTGACCTTGGAGAGCCAGTCCCAGACTAGCTTCAACGCTTCCAGAGCGCTAACATGGCCATACCGCCCTTTGTTCAGATGACCACAAATGATGTTCTTGGCTGTAGAGTCCAGTTGAATGAACTTCTTGACATCAGCAGGGGTGACACCTTCACCAGTCTTGGGAACGCCATTCTTGACGACATACCACAGATCGACATCAATGGCTTCAAGATGCATGCGCATCCTATTCTTCCAGTAGGGATACTCAGTGCCATCGAAGATGGGGCACGCAACGGAGACTTTGATTATCCCTGCAGTCGACATAGCTAAAACTCCAGGTGGTTAAACCGAATCACACAGAACAAGGGAGCACCTTGCTCTGATACCAATTGAAAGGGCTAGTTATCGACTAGAGGGGGGTGAATAGGCGTTTTTTATGAAAGTCTTCAAAACATGGCAGTTTCGAAGACAAACAATAGAAACGACACTATTCGTATGCAGCGGAAGGTAGACTACACTAGACAAGCCACAGTCAAGTATTCAATGAAGTGAAAGAACGAAAACTATTGGCAGCTAGGTAGTAAGGATCAGGATGGAAGATAGTATGAAGCCAATCAGGACAAGTAGTCACACAGTGAAGTCAAACAGATAATGCAACCAGGCAATGACTTCACGAAGACAAACTGTAAGTAAAGAGAAGTGAGAGATAGAATTAGTAGCTTCAGGAGGACAGGGGTTTGTTCGACCAGTTCCAGTTGCTGTGACAACTGTACGTCTGGTTAGGGAGGCTGAGATTTAACTAGAAGGCCGCGTCTTCACCTTATTCCCCTTGAGCTAAGGACTCTCAGTCCTCGCCCAATCACTCTGGTAAGTCTTCAAGGTAGACTCCCAAACCTTCACAGACTTCGTTCACCGGCAATCCACAATGACTCTTGGATGCTCAGAACGTGACGCCTAATCGGCTGGAGGATTCACAGTCCTCAAGTGAAATAAGTCTTCAGATCACGCGGACAAAAAGACTTCGGTGATGCCAAACACTCTTTGGGCTCTGGGTGGTTTGGGCTTTGTCCTCGCAAGGATTCTCTGTCAAAAGCTTCGGAGGTGGGTTGCTCTCAAACGACAAAAGTCGTATACTAACTCTGAGCAGCCACCAATTTATGGTGTAGGGGATGGGCTATTTATAGCCACTGGGCAACCCAACCTGATTTGTCCGAAATGACTCTGGGTCACTAAGGAACTGACACGTGTCACAACGGTCAGATTTCAAACACACGCGGCAGCTTGACTTGGGCTACAAGTAAAGCTGACTCATCCGACTCTAGATAAGATTTGCTCTCATTGTCTTCGCTCGAAGACATACGATTTGGTTGAGCATCACTTCAGTCACTCTGACTTTGTTCTCTTGGACCCCACTTAACAGTGCGGTGGTTCCTATGACTCAACAAAAAGAAAAGAAACAACGAAATAGCTAAGTCTTCGCGCTCCATAGTCTTCAGACGTTGTCTTCTCATGTCATAGTCTTCAACGTGATCAGCTTCACAGACCACCATTGTCTTCAATGTCTTCATACATTTTTAGGGGTCATCTCCGGTAGGTAAACCAAATCAATGAGGGATTACTACCTGTGTTATCCTGCAATTCCCACAAACACATTAGTCCCTCAACCAGGTTTGTCGCCAATACTCCAAAACCAACTAGGGGTGGCACTAGATGCACTTACAAATAGTCTCATTGTGTTTCTTATGAATTCTCAAATTATACAAAAGCATCGTATCATCATTGTTAACAATAAACTCATGCACTACCATGCTCTTGTAATCTAAAAAGGTAGGGGGCAGTAGTTTTTCCTCTTTCTCATAATGCCTAATAGGTATCTGAAAGTGTTTAGCAAGGCGTGAAGCATAGATACCTCCAAAGATGGGGCCCTTCGTACGGTTCAGGCTTAACCGATTAGCAATAATAGCACCCATACTAACAGAGTTATCATGGAATAAAGCATGGGACAAAATAATAATATCAGGAACACTAAGGTTTCCACAGTTTCCGCGACCAATTAAGCATCGACTAGCAAATATTGCAAAGTAGCGTAAAACAGGAAAATGTATGCTAGTAATTCTCGCATCGGAAACCTTCCTCGATTCTCCTACAGTAATAGTTTCAATAAATCCATCCACATCTTTACAATGTGGTTCCTCTAAGCTGCCCTCGAAGGGTATTTTGCAAACCGCGCAAAAATCACGTAATGACATCTCCCTAGCCACATCATATAAATGAAACACTACTGAAGGAGGAGATTTCTTAGGATAATAGTAGAAGTTTTGCACCAAAGTATTAGTGACTGAGATAATGTTCGATCTGGTCGTGGAGGAAGTCGGTGAGGCCCGCATTATCAGCAAAAGAATAAAAGTCATCATAAATCCCGGCTGCTCTAAAGAAATCATCACAAGGCCATTCATACGACCGTACTTCCGCCACACGAGGAAGATTATACTTGGCCTTTTCTTTCTCCTTAGCTTGTTTATCCTTAGAGCCTTGGCTAGAAGAGCCAATCAACAACAATCTCTTCATCTTTTTCTGAAAATTTCTGAAATTTTTAGTAACTCAAAATAAAAGTCAATCAAACTCAATAAGATTGATAGCAACTACTCCCACAAGTGCCTAGCACCTATATCATGCATTAGAATTGCTTGGGACCTCATAAATTTAACATGCAAGCTCAAGAATAGGGTCACCTAGGCAGCAAAAAATTGCAATTAATAAAGCACTAGAACAAAAACTAATTGGACCATTGGTGGAGTCACATACCAAAGAACAATCTCCCAAAGCAGTTTTGTGAATGGAGCTTTGAGCAAGGAGATCGAAAATCGCAGCAAAATGAGCTAGAACTCGTGCTTGAGCTGGATGGTGATTTTTTTGGGAGGAAGAAGAAGTGTGTGAGTGTAGGAATAAGTGGAGGGGGGCCACCGTGGGCCCACGAGGCAGGGGCGCACCCTATAGGGGTGGGCGCGCCCTGGGCCCTCGTGGCTAGGTGCCAGCTCCCCCTGCTGTGTTCTCAGTGCCAGATATTCTCTAATATTCCAGAAAAAATCATACTAAATTTGCAGGGCATTTTAAGAACTTTTATTTTTGGGATATTTTTAATTGCATGAATAATTCCGAAAACAGACAGAAAATACTATTCTTACTTTATTTAAACTAAATAACAGAAAGTAAAAAGAGGGTACAGAAGGTTGTGCCTTCTAATTTCATCCATCTCATGCTCATCAAAAGGAATCCACTAACAAGGTTGATCATGTCTTGTTAACAAACTCATTCCGAATAACATGGAACCGGACAAATTTCTAATAACACTAGGTTACCTCAACGGGGATATGAACATCCCCAATAATAAGAATATCTTTTTTTTTCTTGACAGTAGGAAGAGGAAATTCAAAACCTCCAATAATGATAGTTGGAATTTTTCCAATAGAATTGATGCTATGAACTTGAGGTTGTTTCCTCGGAAAGTGTACCGTATGCTCATTACCATTAACATGAAAAGTGACATTACCTTTGTTGCAATCCATAACATCCCCTGCAGTATTCAAAAAGGGTCTACCAAGGATAATCGACATACTATCGTCCTCGGGAATATCAAGAATAACAAAGTCCGTTAAGATAGTGACGTTTGCAACCACAACAGGCACATCCTCACAAATACCGACAGGTATAGCAGTTGATTTATCGGTCATTTGCAAAGATATTTCAATAGGTGTCAACTTATTCAATTCAAGTCTATGATATAAAGAGAGAGGCATAACACTAACACCGGCTCCAAGATCACATAAAGCAGTTTTAACATAGTTTCTTTTAATGGAGCATGCTATAGTTGGTACTCCCGGGTCTCCAAGTTTCTTAGTTATTCCACCTTTAAAAGTATAATTAGCAAGCATGGTGGAAATTTCAGCTTCCGGTATCTTTCTTTTCTTTGTAATAATATCCTTCATGTACTTAGCATAAGTATTCATTTTAAGCATATCAGTTAAGCGCATACGTAAGAAGATAGGTCTAATCATTTCAACAAAGCGCTCAAAATCCTCATCATCCTTTTTCTTGGATGGCTTAGGAGGAAAAGGCATGGGTTTCTGAACCGATGGTTCTCTTTCTTTACCATGCTTCCTAGCAACAAAATCTCTCTTATCATAACGTTGATTATTTGATTGTGGGTTATCAAGATCAACAACAGGTTCAATCTCTACATCATTGTTATTGCTAGGTTGAGCATCAATATGAACATTATCATTAACATTATCACTAGATTCATGTTCATCACCTGATTGTATTTCAGCATCAGAAATAGAAATATCATTGGGATTCTCAGGTGTGTCTACAATAGGTTCACTAGAAGCATGCAAAGTCTTATCATTTTTCTTTTTCTTCTTTTTAGAAGGACTAGGTGCATCTACATTATTTCTTTGAGAATCTTTCTCAATTCTCTTAGGGTGGCCTTCAGGATACAAAGGTTCCTGAGTCATTTTACCAATTCTAGTAGCCACTCTAATAGCGGAATCATGTTTATTATTTAATTCATCGAGCAAATCACTTTTAGCTTTAAGTACTTGTTCTGCTTGAGTGGTAACCATAGAAGCATATTTACTAATGAGTTTAAGTTCACCTTTAACTCTAGCCATATAATCACTCAAGCGTCCAATCATGCAAGAATTACTCTTTAATTCTCTACCAACATAAGCATTAAAGTTTTCTTGTCTAGCCATAAAATCATCAAATTCATCTAAACATTGGCTAGGAAACTTAGTAGACGGGATTTCAACCTTATCATATCTATAGAGAGAATTTACCTTTACTACCTGTGTCGGGTTATCAAGACCATGTGTTTCTTCAATAGTTGGTATATTAAGACCATGTATTTCTTCAACAGGAGGTAAATTCTTAACATCTTCAGCTTTAATACCTTTTTCTTTCATAGATTTCTTTGCCTATTGCATATCTTCAGGACTGAGAAATAGAACACCTCTCTTCTTCAGAGTTGGCTTAGGGGTTGGCTCAGGAATTGGCTCAGGAATTGTCTCAGGAAGAGTCCAATTATTTTCATTAGTCAAACATATTATTCAGTAGCAATTCAGCTTGATCGACTGTTCTTTCCCTGAAAACACAACCAACACAACTATCCAAGTGGTCCTTGGAAGCATCAGTTAGTCCATTATAAAAGATATCAAGTATTTAATTTTTCTTAAGAGGATGATCACGCAAAGAATTAAGTAACCGGAGAAGCCTTCCCCAAGCTTGTGGGAGACTCTTCTTCATTTTGCACAAAATTATATATTTCCCTCAAGGCAGCTTGTTTCTTATGAGGAGGGAAATATTTATCAAAGAAGTAATAAATCATATCCTGGGGACTACGCACACAACCAGGATCAAGAGAATTAAACCAAGTTTTAGCATCACCCTTTAATGAGAATGGAAATATCTTAAGAATATAGTAGTAGCGAGATTTCTCATCATTAGTGAACAGGGTGGCTATATCATTTAACTTAGTAAGATGTGCCACAACAGTTCCAGATTCATAGCCATAGAAAGGATCAGATTCAACCAAAGTAATTATCGCAGGATCAATAGAGAATTCATAATCCTTATCAGTAACAAAGATAGGTGAAGTAGAAAAAGCAGGGTCATATTTCATTCTAGCATTTAGAGATTTCTGTTTCAGTTTAGCTAATAACTTCTTAAGATCAGATCTATCATTGCAAGCAAGAATATCTCTAGTAGTTTCTTCATCCATAAGATAACCCTCAGGAACAACAGGCAATTCATATTTAGGGGGAGAACCTTCATCATTACTATCTTCAATAATATCAGTTTCAAGAATTTCATTCTCTCTAACACTAGCAAGTTGTTCATCAAGAAATTCACCTAATGGCATAGTAGTATCAAGCACGGAACTAGTTTCATCATAACTATCATGCATAGTAGAAGTGGAATCATCAATAACATGCGACATATTAGAATTCATAGCAGAAGCAGGTTTAAGTGTCGCAAGCTTACTCATACCAGAAGGAGAATCTAGTGTAGAGCTAGATGGCAGTTCCTTACCTCCCCTCGTAGTTGAGGGTTAGTTCTTTCGTCTTTCAAGTTCCTCATAGTGACCAGCAGATATAAATCCCAAGTGAATCAAAGAATAGAGCTATGCTCCCCGGCAACGGCACCAGAAAATAGTCTTGATAACCCACAAGTATAGGGGATCACAATAGTTTTCGAGGGTAGAGTATTCAACCCAAATTTATTGATTCGATACAAGGGGAGCCAAAGAATATTCTAAAGTATTAGCAGTTGAGTTGTCAATTCAACCACACCTGGATAACTTAGTATGTGCAGCAAAGTATTTAGTAGCAAAGTAGTATGGAAGTAACGCTAACAGTGGCAAAAGTAACAGTAGCAGTTTTGTAGTAATTGTAACAGTGGCAACGGTAAAGTAAATAAGCAAAGCACAATATGTGAAAAGCTTGTAGGCATTGGATCAGTGATGGATAATTATGTCAGATGCGATTCCTCATGTAATAGTTATAACATAGGGTGACACAGAACTAGCTCCAGTTCATCAATGTAATGTAGGCATGTATTCCGAATATAGTCATACGTGCTTATGGAAAAGAAATTAAATGACATCTTTTGTCCTACCCTCCCGTGGCAGTGGGGTCCTAATGGAAACTAAGGGATATTAAGGCCTCCTTTTAATAGAGTACTGGACCAAAGCATTAACACTTAGTGAATACATGAACTCCTCAAACTACGGTCATCACCGAGAAGTATCCCGATTATTGTCACTTCGGGGTTGTTGGATCATAACACATAATAGGTGACTATAGACTTGCAAGATAGGATCAAGAACTCACATATATTCATGAAAACATAATAGGTTCAGATCTGAAAGCATGGCACTCGGGCCCTAGTGACAAGCATTAAGCATAGCAAAGTCATAGCAACATCAATCTCAGAAAATAGTGGATACTAGGGATCAAACCCTAACAAAACTAACTTGATTACATGGTAAATCTCATCCAACCCATCATCGTCCAGTAAGCCTACGATGGAATTACTCACGCACGGCGGTGAGCATCATGAAATTGGTGATGGAGGATGGTTGGTGATGACGACGGCGACGAATCCCCCTCTCCGGAGCCTCGAAAGGACTCCAGATCTGCCCTCTCGAGAGAGATTAGGGCTTGGCGGCGGCTCCGTATCGTAAAACGCGATGAAACTTTCTCTTTGATTTTTTTCTCCGCGAAAGCAAATATATGGAGTTGGAGTTGAGGTCGGTGGACGTCCAGGGGGCCCACGAGGAAGGGGGCGCGCCCAGTGGGAGGGGGCGCCCCCCACCCTCGTGGACAGTGTGTGGGCCCCCTGACGCTATTTCTTTCGCCAATATTTTTTATTAATCCTGAAAAGTTGCTCCGTGGATTTTCAGGTCATTTCGAGAACTTTATTTATACACAAAAACAACACCATGGCAGTTCTGCTGAAAATAGCGTCAGTCCGGGTTAGTTTCATTCAAATCATGCAAGTTAGATTCCAAAACAAGGGTAAAAGTGTTTGGAAAAGTAGATACGACGGAGATGTATCAAGTAGAAGTCGTCGTCGAAGGTGGCGTATGGATCCTGGGCTCCACCATATGGTTGCAGCATCCGAGAAGAATGGAAAGAGGTGGAAAAAGGGGAGCAAAGCAATTGTAATTACTCATCCAAAGTACTCGCAAGCAAGGATCTACACTACATATGCATCGGTATCAATGAAATGGGTAGTGTCTGTGGACTGAACTTCAGAATGCTAGAAGAGCAGGGAAACCCTAGCCTATCGAAGACTAGCATATTCAAGCAGCTCCATGAAGGAAATATGCCCTAGAGGCAATAATAAAGTTGTTATTTTATATTTACTTACATCATGATAAATGTCTATTATTCATGCTAGAATTGTATTAACCGGAAACTTGATACATGTGTGGATACATAGACAAAACACCATGTCCATAGTATGCCTCCACTTGACTAGCTCATTAATCAAAGATGGTTAAGTTTCCTAACCATAGACATGTGTTGTCATTTGATGAACATGATAACATCATTAGGAGAATGATGTGATGGACAAGACCCATTCGTTAGCTTAGCATAATGATCATTCAGTTTTATTGCTACTACTTTCTTCATGTCAAATAAATATTCTTCCGACTATGAGATTATGCAACTCCCGGATACCACAGGAATGCCTTGTGTGCTATCAAATGTCACAACGTAACTTGGTGATTATATAGATGCTCTACAGGTATCTCCGAAGGTGTTTGTTGGGTTGGCATAGATCGAGATTAGGATTTGTCACTCCGAGTATCAGAGAGTTATCCCTGGGCCTTCTCGGTAATGCACATCATAAGAAGCCTTGCAAGCAATGTGACTAATGAGTTAGTTGCCGGGTGATGCATTACGGAACGAGTAAAGAGACCTGCTGGTAACGAGATTGAACTAGGTATGAAGATACCGACGATCGAATCTCGGGCAAGTAACATACCGACGACAAACGGAATAATGTATGTTGTCATAACGGTTCGATCGATAAAGATCTTCGTAGAATATGTGGAAGCCAATATGAGCATCCAGGTTCCGTTGTTGGTCCTCGACCAGAGAGGTGTCTCGGTCATGTCTACATAGTTCTCGAACCCGTAGGGTCTGTGATGTCTACTACGCAACCTTCTTCTTGTAGACGTTGTTGGGCCTCCAAGTGCAGAGGTTTGTAGGACAGTAGCAAATTTCCCTCAAGTGGATGACCTAAGGTTTATCAATCCGTGGGAGGCGTAGGATGAAGATGGTCTCTCTCAAGCAACCCTGCAACCAAATAGCAAAGAGTCTCTTGTGTCCCCAACACACCCAATACAATGGTAAATTGTATAGGTGCACTAGTTCGGCGAAATATGGTGATACAAGTGCAATATGGATAGTAGATAAAGGTATTTGTAATCTGAAGTTATAAAAACAGCAAGGTAACAAGTGGTAGAAGTGAGCGTAAACGGTATTGCAATGGTAGGAAACAAGGCCTAAGGTTCATACTTTCACTAGCGCAAGTTCTCTCAACAATAATAACATAACTGGATCATATAACAATCCCTCAACATGCAACAAAGAGTCACTCCAAATCCACTAATAGCGGAGAACAAACGAAGAGATTATGGTAGGGTACGAAACCACCTCAAAGTTATCCTTTTTGATCTATTCAAGAGTTCATAGTAAAATAGCACGAAGCTATTCTTTCGGTTCAATCTATCATAGAATTCATACTAGAATAACACCTTAAGACACAAATCAACCAAAACCCTAATGTCACCTAGATACTCCATTGTCACCTCAAGTATCCGTGGGCATGATTATACGATATGCATCACACAATCTCAGATTCATCTATTCAACCAACACAAAGTACTTCAAAGAGTGCCCCAAAGTTTCTACCGGAGAGTCAAGATGGAAATGTGTGTCAATCCCTATGCATAGGTTCATAGGCGGAACCTGCAAGTTGATCACCAAAACATACATCAAGTGGATCACGTGATATCCCATTGTCACCACAGATAAGCACGGCAAGACATACATCAAGTGTTCTCAAATCCTTAAAGACTCAATCCGATAAGATAACTTCAAAGGGAAAACTCAATCCATCACAAGAGAGTAGAGGGGGGAGAAACATCATAAGATCCAACTATAATAGCAAAGCTCGCGATACATCAAGATCGTGCCATAGAGAGAACATGAGAGAGAGATCAAACACATAGCTACTGGTACTTACCCTTAACCCCGAGGGTGAACTACCCCCTCCTCGTCATGGAGATCGTCGGGATGAACAAGATGGCCACTGGTGAGGGATTCCCCCTCTGGCAGGGTGCCGGAACAGGGTCCCGATTGACTTTTGGTGGCTACAGAGGCTTGTGGTGGTGGAACTCCCGATCTATCTCGATGTTTTTAGGGTATATGGGAATATATAGGTGAAAGAAGTCGGTCGGGGGGTGCTCAAGGGGCCCACGAGACAGGGGGTGCGCCCAGTAGGGGAGGGGCGCCCCGCACTGGCTTCCTCGAGGCTTCTCTGACGTGAACTCCAAGTCTCCCGGATCATATTCTTTCCAAAAATAAAGCTCCCAAAGGTTTCATTCCATTTGGACACCGTTTGATATTCCTTTTCTTCAAAACACTGAAATAGGCAAGAAAACATCAATATGGGCCGGGCCTCCGGTTAATAGGTTAGTCCCAAAAATGATGTAAAAGTATAAAGTAAAGCCCATAAACATCCAAAACAGGTAATTTAATAGCATGGAACAATAAAAAATTATAGATACGTTGGAGACATATCAAGCATCCCCAAGCTTAATTCCTGCTCGTCCTCGAGTAGGTAAATGATAAAAACAGAATTTTTGATGTGGAATTCTACCTAGCATATTTCTCAATGTAATTTCTCTTTGTTGTGGCATGAATGTTCAGATCCAAATGATTCAAAATAAAAGTTCATATTGATATAAGAAATAATAATACTTTAAGCATAATAATCAAAGCAATCATGTCTTCTCAAAATAACACGGCTAAAGAAAGTTTATCCCTACAAAACCATATAGTTAGGCTATGCTTCATTTTCGTCACACAAAAATACTCCCATGAAGCACAACTCCGGTTTCAGCCAAGCAATTGTTTCATACTTTAGCAATCTCAAACCTTTTCAACTTTCATGCAATACATGAGCGTGAGCCATGAATATAGCACTATGGGTGGAATAGAATATAATGGTGGGGATTGTGTGGAGAAGACAAAAAAGGAGAAAGTCTCACATTGACGAGGATAATCAACAGGCTATGGAGATGCCCATCAATTGATGTCAACATGAGGAGTAGGGATTGCCATGCAACAGATGCACTAGAGCTATAAATGTATGAAAGCTCAACAAAAGAAACTAGTGGGTGTACATCCAACTTTCTTGCTCATGAAGACCTAGGGCATTTGAGGAAGCCCATCGTAGGAATATACAAGCCAAGTTCTATAATGAAAAATTCCCACTAGTATATGAAAGTGACAACATATGAGACTCGCTATATGAAGAACATGGTGCTACTTTGAAGCACAAGTGTGGAAAAAGATAGTAACATTGCCCCTTTTTTTCTTCTTTTTATTTTTTCTTTGGCCTTTTTTTGGCCTTTCTCTTTTTTTTTCTTTGGCCTTTTTTTCTTTTTGGCCTTTCTTTTTTTTTCTTTGGGGACAATGCTCTAATAATGATGATCATCACACTTCTATATATTTACAACTCATGAATTACAACTCGAAACTAGAACAAGATATGACTTTATATGAATGCCTCCGACGGTGTACCGGGATGTGCAATGAATCAAGAGTGACATGTATGAAAAATTATGCATGGTGGCTTTGCCACAAATACGATGTCAACTACATGATCATGCAAGGCAATATGACAATAGTAATGTATGTCATGATGATAAACGGAACGGTGGAAAGTTGCATGGCAATATATCTCGGAATGGCTATGGAAATGCCATAATAGGTAGGTATGGTGGCTGTTTTGAGGAAGATATAAGGAGGTTTATGTGTGATAGAGCGTAACGTATCACGGGGTTTGGATGCACCGGTGAAGTTTGCACCAACTCTCAAGGTGAGAAAGGGCAATGCACAGTACCGAAGAGGCTAGCAATAATGGAAAGGTAAAAGTGCGTATAATCCATGGACTCAACATTAGTCATAAAGAACTCACATAATTATTGCAAAAATCTACAAGTCATCAAAAACCAAGCACTACGCGCATGCTCCTAGGGGGGAGGTTGGTAGGAGTTAACCATCGCGCGCCCCCGACCTCCACACAAGGGAAGGCAATCAAAAGAGCACCTCATGCAATAAATTTGTTACACAACTTTTACCATACGTGCATGCTACGGGACTTGCTAACTTCAACACAAGCATTCTTTAAATTCATAATCACCCAACTAGCATGACTCTAATATCATTACATCCATATCTCAAAACAATTATCAAGTATCAAATTGATCATAGCATACAATTCACTTCTACGATAGTTTTTATTCAAATTACCATGCTGTTTAAGACTCTCAAAATAATATAAGTGAAGCATGATATTTCATTAATTTCTACAAAATAAAACCACCGCCGTGCTCCAAAAAAGATATAAGTGAAGCACTAGAGCAAACGACAAACTACTCTGAAAGATATAAGTGAAGATCAATGAGTAGTCAAATAATTATATGGCTATGAGAAGACTCTCTCTCATTTAAGTATTTCAGATCTAATTTATTTTATTCAAGCAGCAAGCAAAACAAAACAAAATGACACTCCAAGCAAAACACATATCATGTGGCAAATAAAAATATAGCTCCAAGTAAAGTTACCGATGAACGAAGACGAAAGAGGGGGTGCCTTCCGGGGCGTCCCCAGGCTTAGTCTCTTGTTTGTCCTTGAATATTACCTTGGGGTGCCTTGGGCATCCACAATATTAGGCTCTTACCACTCCTTATTCCATAGTCCATCGAATCTTTACCCAAAACTTGAAAACTTCACAACACAAAACTCAAAACAAAACTCGTAAGCTCCGTTAGTATAAGAAAACAAACCACCACTTTAAGCTACAATAATGAACTCATTCTTTATTCATATTGGTGTAATATCTACTGTATTCCAACTTCTCTATGGTTCATACCCGCTGATACTACTCATAGATTCATCAAAATAAGCAAACAACACAATGAAGACATAATCTGTCAAAAACAGAACAGTCTCTAGTAATCTGTATCAAACGTATACCTATAAAGCTCCAAAATTTCTGAAATAAATTTATGTACCTGAGGAATTTGATTATTAATCATCTTAAAAAAGAATAAACCTAAAATCACTCTTCTGTAAAAAATGGCAGCTAATCTTGTGAGCGCTAAAGTTTCTGTTTTTTATAGCAAGATCAAATAGACTTCACCCAAGTCTTCCCAAAGGCTCTACTTGGCACTTTATTGAAACAAAAGCTATAAAACATGATTACTACAGTATCATAATCATGTGGACACACAAAAACAGTAAGGATAAATATTGGGTTGTCTCCCAACAAGCGCTTTTCTTTAATGCCTTTCTAGCTAGGCATGATGATGACAATGATGCTCACATAAAAGATAAGAATTGAAACATAAAGGGAGCATCATGAATAATATGACTAGCACATTTAAGTCTAACCCACTTCCTATGCATAGGGATTTTGTGAGCAAACAACTTATGGGAACAATAATCAACTAGCATAGGAAGGCAAAACAAGCACAACTTCAAGATTCTAAGCACATAGAGAGGAAACTTGATATTATTGCAATTCCTACAAGCATATGTTCCTCTCTCATAATAATTTTCAGTAGCATCATGAATTAATTCAACCATATAACCAGCACCTAAAGAATTTTTTTCATGATCTACAAGCGTAGAAAATTTACTACTCTCCACATAAACAAAATTCTTCTCATTCGGAATGGTGGGAGTATCATAAGAGACTTGAATACTATACATTGTTTCCACATTAAAAGAGTAATGTTCAGAAAAAGGGTAATCATAATCATGACAAGTTTTATAAATATAATCATCACTACTTTTTATAGCATAAGTTTCATCACAATAGTCATCATAAGTAGCAACTTTATTCTCATCATAATCGATTGAAACCTCTTCCAAGATAGTGGAATCATCACTAAATAAAGTTGACACTCTTCCAAATCCACTTTCATATTCATCACAATAATATTCAACATCCTCCAAAATAGTGGGATCATTACTTCCTAAAGTTGACACTCTTCCAAATCCACTTTCATCAATATAATCATCATAGATAAGAGGCATGCTATCATCATAACAACTTTGCATATCAAAACTTGGGAGGCTAAAAATATCATATTCATTAAACGTAGCATCCCCAAGCTTGGGACAAACATTAATTTCAGAAAATATATTCTCAAATATGTCATCCTCATCAAACATAGCTTCCCCAAGCTTGGGCCTTTTCATATCATAAGCATAATCACTCTCATCATTAATAGTATGGATAGCACCAATAGTATAACAATTATCATCATCACAATGAGTAGTAGGAGCAACATCATTTGGGAGGGATACCTTTTTACCTTTTCTTCTTCACATTATGTGTGGGTTCAACCCTCTTCTTTGAGCTCCTTATTGATGAGATTGGTTGAATAGAAGGCTCCTCCTCGATACCTAATTCATCATAAGAAATAATAGGAGGATAATGGGAAGTATCTTCCCTTTCATTAGTATTCTCTTCATCTTCTATTTCTTTTCTTTTCTTTAGGTAATTGGCAATATAAGGATTTTCAATGCAATTCACCGCACAATACATATAAATTTCCTCTAGATCAAAATAAAAGAGCTTCTCAAGGGCAAATTCTGGAAGATGCTTAGTTAAACGTTTTATTTCTTCATAACCCAAAAGCAAACTAAGTTCATTAGAATGTGCAAGGGAAATCAAATCATCACAATTTTTGGACATGATTCGATCATGAAATAATTTGCATCGGAGTTCATTGCAAAATTCACAAGTATGACAAAGGAAATGTAAATTTTCAGCACTCACATGTAACCTTTCTTGCAACAATTTAGTTTCTAAATGCTTATGCCTCTTGCAATATCTATCTTCTCTATTTGGTGTGTTCATGCAAACATGCACTCCACAAAAGTTGACATGCTTATAAAATATATTTTCATCATGACTAGTGCAATCATCATTAGTACTATGGATATTCAAGGAGTTCATACTAACAACATTGCAATCATGCTCATAATTCAAAGATTTAGTGACAAACATTTTATAAATTTCTTCTTCTAGTACTTGAGAACAATTTTCCTTACCATCATTCTCACGAAAGATATTAAAAAGATCAAGCGTATGAGAAAAACTCAATTCCATTTTTTGTAGTTTTCTTTTATAGACTAAACTAGTGATAAAACAAGAAACAAAAAGATTCGATTGCAAGATCTAAAGATATACCTTCAAGCACTCACCTCCCCGACAACGACGCCATAAAAGAGCTTGATGTCCACTATGCAACCTTCTTCTTGTAGACATTGTTGGGCCTCCGAGTGCAGAGGTTTGTAGGACAGTAGCAAATTTCCCTCAAGTGGATGACCTAAGGTTTATAAATCCGTGGGAGGCGTAGGATGAAGATGGTCTCTCTCAAGCAACCCTGCAACCAAATAGCAAAGAGTCTCTTGTGTCCCCAACACACCCAATACAATGGTAAATTGTATAGGTGCACTAGTTCGGCGAAGAGATGGTGATACAAGTGCAATATGGATAGTAGATAAAGGTATTTGTAATTTGAAGCTATAAAAACAGCAAGGTAACAAGTGGTAGAAGTGAGCGTAAACGGTATTGCAATGGTAGGAAACAAGGCCTAATGTTCATACTTTCACTAGCGCAAGTTCTCTCAACAATATTAACATAACTGGATCATATAACAATCCCTCAACATGCAACAAAGAGTCACTCCAAAGCCACTAATAGCGGAGAACAAACAAAGAGATTATGGTAGAGTACGAAACCACCTCAAAGTTATCCTTTTTGATCTATTCAAGAGTTCGTAGTAAAATAACATGAAGCTATTCTATCCGTTCAATCTATCATAGAGTTCATACTAGAATAACACCTTAAGACAGAAATCAACCAAAACCCAAATGTCACCTAGATACTCCATTGTCACCTCAAGTATCCATGGGCATGATTATACGATATGCATCACACAATCTTAGATTCATCTATTCAACCAACACAAAGTACTTCAAAGAGTGCCCCAAAGTTTCTACCGGAGAGTCAAGACGAAAACGTGTGTCAACCCCTATGCATAGGTTCATGGGCGGAACCCGCAAGTTGATCACCAAAACATACATCAAGTGGATCACGTGATATCCTATTGTCACCACAGATAAGCACGGCAAGACATACATCAAGTGTTCTCAAATCCTTAAAGACTCAATCCGATAAGATAAATTCAAAGGCAAAACTCAATCTATCACAAGAGTGTAGAGGGGGAGAAACATCACAAGAACCAACTATAATACAAAGCTCACGATACATCAAGATCGTGCCATAGAGAGAACATGAGAGAGAGAGAGAGAGATCAAACACATAGCTACTGGTACATACCCTCAGGACCGAGGGTGTACTACTCCCTCTTCGTCATGGAGATCGCCTGGATGATGAAGATGGCCACCGGTGAGGGATTCCCCCTCCGGCAGGGTGCCGGAACAGGGTCCCGATTGACTTTTGGTGGCTACAGAGGCTTGCGGCGGCGGAACTCCCGATCTATCTTGATGTTTTTAGGGTATATGGGAATATATAGGTGAAAGAAGTCGGTTGGGGGGGTGCTCGAGGGGCCCACAAGACAGGGGGCGCGCCCAGGGGGAGGGAGCGCCCCCCACCCTCGTGGCTTCCTCGAGGCTTCTCTGACGTGAAATCCAAGTCTCCCGGATCATATTCTTTCCAAAAATAACACTCTCGAAGGTTTCATTCCGTTTGGACTCCGTTTGATATTCCTTTTCTTCGAAACACTGAAATAGGCAAGAAAACAGCAATATGGGATGGGCCTCCAGTTAATAGGTTAGTCCCAAAAATGATATAAAAGTGTAAAGTAAAGCCCATAAAAATTCAAAACAGATAATATAATAGCATGGAACAATCAAAAATTATAGATACGTTGGAGACGTATCAGTCCGCATGCTTAACGTTCGACGACGATTTGTATTATATGAGTTATGTGATTTGGTGACCGAATGTTGTTCGAAGTCCCAGATGAGATCACGGACATGACGAGGAGTCTCTAAATGGTCGAGAGGTAAAGACTGATATAAAGGACGATAGTATTCGGACACCGGAAGTGTTCCGGGGGTACCAGGTACGTATCGGGTCACCGGAAGGGGTTCCGGGCATCCCCCTGGCAACTAAATGGGCCTAATGGTCCAAGAGTGGGACAGACCAGCCCCTATGGGGCTGGTGCGCCCCACGTAGGCCGAAATAGAGGGGGGGAAGGAAAGAGGAGAAGAGAGAAAGGAAGGGGAGGGATTCGGCCTCCCCCTTCCTTCTCTCCCCCTCCTCCTTCCTTCCCCCTACGGGAATTATGGAAGGGGGGCGAATAGGATTAGGGCCCCAAGTAGGCTGCCTCCTACTTGGGCGCCCCCTTGGTTTTCCCCTCTCCCTCCCACCTATATATATGAAGGGGGGAGGCACCTAGAAGACACATCATTGATTCCTAGCCGTGTGCGGTTCCCCCCTCCATAGTTTATGCTACCGGTCATATTCACGTGGTGCTTAGGCGAAGCCCTGCGTGGATCACTTCACCATCAGCGTCACCATGCCATCATGCTGATGCAACTCTCCCTCGACACTTTGCTGGATCAAGAGTTCGAGGGACGTCATCAAGCTGAACGTGTGTAGAACTCGGAGGTGCCGTACGTTTGGTGCTTGATCGGTCGGAACGAGAAGAAGTTCGACTACATCAACCGCGTCAACAAACGCTTCCTCTTTCGGTCTATGAGGGTACATGGACACACTCTTCCCCTCTTGTTGCTATGCATCTGCTAGATAGATCTTGCATGAGCGTAGGAATTTTTTTGAAATTGCATGCTATGTCTCCCAACACTCCAAGCATCTTGCAGTAATGAGAAGAGTATAGAATAGCAGTTTATAGTTAACAAACTTGTTGTAGAAATAAAGCCTAGAGATCCTTCCCCAACTCCCTGCAGGAAAGCAATCTCGGAGCCGCATATCAATTACATGCTTTAGCATTCAGTATCCAGTTCTAGTTGCATCGATCGAGATACAACTCCGATCGTCTGTTATCGTGGACCCAGCTATTCGAATAGATAAAACTTCCCTGCTGGGGTGCACAAATTTACCCAACACACTCGATCAACTCCGGTAGGACACACCATCAGGTCATGCCCGCCCCTTACTGGTCAACACACCATAGTCGTACCTAGGCTCAATAGAGAGGCCAACACGCCGGTCTACATCCTAAATGCGAAGGGGTCATGGGCCAATCGTCCTTTGCAATCCTGCACGTTGCTAACGCGGCCAGTTGTAAGGGCATATTTATCCCTAAGGTGTTTTGGTGATTGATGACAATGCTTTTGCGGACTAATCGTGTGCCTTGAGTATTTCAGACGTTTAGTCACTAGGCACAAGACGGTTTGGTGCCCCTGAAGGAAATATGCCCTAGAGGCAATAATAAAGTTATTATTTATTTCCTTATATCATGATAAATGTTTATTATTCATGCTAGAATTGTATTAATCGGAAACATGATACATGTGTGAATACATAGACAAACAGAGTGTCACTGGTATGCCTCTACTTGACTAGCTTGTTAATCAAAGATGGTTATGTTTCCTAACCATGGACAAAGAGTTGTTATTTGATTAACGGGATCACATCATTAGTTGAATGATCTGATTGACATGACCCATTCCGTTAGCTTAGCACCCGATCGTTTAGTATGTTGCTATTGCTTTCTTCATGACTTATACATGTTCCTATGACTATGAGATTATGCAACTCCCATTTACCGAAGGAACACTTTGTGTGCTACAAAACGTCACAACGTAACTGGGTGATTATAAAGGTGCTCTACAGGTGTCTCCAAAGGTACTTGTTGGGTTGGCGTATTTCGAGATTAGGATTTGTCACTCCGAATGTCGGAGAGGCATCTATGGGCCCACTCGGTAATGCACATCAGTATAAGCCTTGCAAGCAATGTGACTAATAAGTTAGTTACTGTCACGACTGGTTTTCCAATAAAAATATTTATTGAGAAACCAATCTTTTGAGTCCAGTATGAGAGAAATCCTCCTCACTGGTAGACAAATTCTTGATATAATGAGCCAGCAGCATAAAATTTATTACAGGGTCGAACTACGGTTGCCCAACCAGATTATTACAAGCACGCCAATAATTATACATAATGGCGGACATGACACAGGGGTGTGGAGGCATACTACTGACTCGAGGATAGGGCGGTGGTGGCGAAACACAACGGGGAGAGAGATACAAGACTCTATGTCTGTCATCTCATCGAGCGTCGAGGAGAGGCTCGATGAATTTATTTTGTAGCGGAAGCGGATATAATACAGTGACCAAATCCAGGGTCGCACGAGACTGACTAGGACTCCTCTAGGTGTCGGACTCGCTATCAAACTCTTCATCCATGAGATCGCCTTCGTCACCATCTGGCCAAATCAACAAGCCAGTGAGTACTTTGAAAGTACTCGCAAGACAGTTCGGACATAAGATATAACAAATGCATGCATGGATGCGTCATGAATAATTCACCACTGTACATTAAAATAAAATTAGCATAACGGGGTAAGTAAAAAGGGAAACGGCGGTAGTCCGCCTGAAATCCCAACAAAACACAATGAAGACTGATCGGGTATCTGAAGCGACGCCTCGAAAGGTGAACAAATAAAAATAAGGAAATGATGCCACAGTCGGGCGTCTTAGCGACACCACATAAAGGGCTTTAAAAGAAATACCACAGTCGGGCGTCTGAGCGACGCCACATAAAGGGCTTTAAAAGAAATACCACAGTCGGGCGTCTAAGCGACGCCACATAAAGGGCTTTAAAAGAAATGCCACAGTCGGACGTCTGAGCGACATCACAAAAAGGGCTTTAAATGAAATGCCACAGTCGGGCGTCTGAGCGTCGCCACATAAAGGGCTTTAAAAGAAATGCCACAGTCGGTAGTCTGAGCGACATCGCAGAAAGGGCTTTAAAAGAAATGCCACAGTCGGACGTCTGAGCGACATCCCAGAAAGGGCTTTAAAAGAAATGCCACAGTCGGACGTCTGAGCGACATCGCAGAAAGGGCTTTAAAAGAAATGCCATAGTCGGACGTCTGAGCGACATCGCAGAAAGGGCTTTTGTTCACAAGTAAATAATACTCATATTAAACATTCACTCATGAAAATAAACGGGTTAGTCCATCCACAGGTGTAATCATTTAACCAGACTTAGCACTCATGCGATTCACCGGAGTCTCTGTCATCAAAACTGTCATTTGGTCAGGATAAGAGAAAGTCGAACTTGGACATGGAATAGATGATTTGGAGGAATATATGACTCTGCAGAGTTTGTACAAATTTTTTCCCACAACCAACGGATTTCCGTAGTCACGAAGGACTAGTTCCGTTTATGGTTTTTCGGTAGAAAACACAGCTAACCAGTACACACCCATTCTACCTCTCGATGCTAGGAATCACCCTAGACATCGTCCAAGAAAAACTTTTGAGACGGGGAGATCACAATCTCGAATAGCATGGGATCAAATTTATATACGCTCGCTCTAAGGGGTGCCCCCCTCTCGGTCCCAACCGGAAACACCCATGCCCCCTGACCGGATGACTGGCTTTAATCCAGGGCCATGGAACCATCATCCAGGCCTCTCCTCTTTGGTGTGTACCATGAAAGCGGTTTGCAACTTACTAAACCATATTCCTTGCGGAAAACATGTGGTAGTATAGGGAAGGAAATGAGAGGAACTGGACCGATACGGTTTGACACTGCAGTCACATAGTCTGGCATAAGACTGGCATGCTACAACACTGCCATCTTACCCATCCTCATGCCAACACATGGCCATTCATATACACATCCATCCACTTATGGATCATCGAACTCTCTTACCTCAACAGTGCATGGAAATACGTTCATCGGTATGCTCATCAACATGCCATGAGACTAACTAAATGCAAAACATGCCAAGACACTCATCATATTAAAAGTTCAAACATGCTTGCCTGGTTCAGAGTAGTCGGAGCCTAGCTCGGTGAAGTTCGCGGCTCCGTCACCTCCTTCGGTATCTACGGTATAAAGAAAATATATGCGCTATCGTAAATACCAAGGAGTGCATAAAAAGTATACCAAATATTTTTCAAATAAATCTGATAAAAAACTAGACAAAATTTTAAAGAGAACAGAAAAAGAATCAATCAAAAATACTCTTCTATTAAAAAGTTATAAAGGTATTTGTCCAGGGACTCATCTATAATGAAACAGAAAGTTTCCAGGGGCTAGTTTATAAAAACAGAAAACGCTTCGGCAGAAACTACGCCAGCCCAGAGGGAAAGCGCATTCGGCAGAAGGCGTTTTCAGTAAACGATTCAACCGGAGAGGGCAGAGAGGCTGACGGTGGGGTCCCACTCGTCAGGTTTAAATATTTGAACGGGGCGGCAGAGTTCGCCGGTGCCCGAGAGCCGCGGTGGTCGCCGGCGGTGATCCACGGCGAGGCAGAGGGATCGGAGGGTACCTCCGTGTTCAGGGCACCATTCCGTGTCGGTTGGTGGTGGTGGTGGTCGCCGGCGAGCACCACGTCAACGGCGGTCTCAACTCCGGCGGACGGTGGTTCGGGCATGGATGGAGCTCGTCGGAGAGAGATGCAGTGATCAAATTGAAGAGGGGGTTATGCTCCTGGTAGCTAGAGAGGGTAACGGACGAGGTTTGGGCGCCAGAGATGGCCTCACCGGAGCGAATCGAGCTGGAGGCCGAGGCGGATCAGGGCTGCCGGAGCTGGGGGAGGAGACCTCCTCGAGGTCCCCCTAGTGGCCTGGCGGGGTGTTGGTGAGGTGTGGTGATGCTGCGTGCATGAGGGTGAGCTCGGGGGCCCTTTATATAGGCGGTCCGAGGCGGTTGCCGTGAACGGGGATCTCCGGCGAGTAATTACGGTGGCGTAGTGCTCGGTCGGGGTGGTTAGGGAGTCGAGCGTCATCACGGAGGTTCAACGGGTCCGTTTCGGTGCTAAACTGGCCGGGGTTTGGGTGTTTCGGTCGAGCTCGACGGAACGGGGATGACGCGGCCCGTCGGCGGCAGAGAGCGCGTCCAGTGCTGTCGGGCCACGGCGACGGTGCAGCGAGGGTGCGCTGGCATGCATGAGGCCACGCGGAGAGCGGAGGAGCGTTGGGCGGCGCTGAACGGCGTTCTGCCGTGGTGTGCCTTCTGTCGGCCGCCACGGGAGGTCCCAACGCCGCAGAAAACACCGGCGAGGGCGGGCCAGCGCGCCACCGACGCCAGGAAGGCTCCACGCACGCGTGTGAAGCTTCGGACAAGAGGGAGGGGCTGCGAGCATCGAGCCAAGCGCACTGTGAGCTTGTGACTGTACTCTGAAGAAAACGACACTGTAAAACTGAATTTTACTGAACTTTACTGAAAATGCAAAGAACGGTGCAGCTCAGGTGTTCGACAGAATGATTTGGGTATCTAGGGATTTTTCCTGGAGCTGATTTTTTGTGGAGTGGCTTCTCATTGCTCAAATAGGCTGCCTGAATTTTGTGGAATTTTTGGAGGAGTGCAGATATGAATTTCACCAAATTTGGCAAATCTGGTCCAAACTTGCAGGGACTGAATTTTGAAAAATTTGAAAAGAGGAGGAGTGGATCAAGATGGTTCTAGGTTGTGGGTTCAAAGGACAATCCAGGAGAATTGGTTTGAGGTCAAAACTCAAATGAAAAAGGGTACTTGCTTTGAAAATCACTCAGGCTCCAAATAATTTTCAGAATTGATTTGAGAGGAAAAATAATTAGAATAAAATCCAAAACTTGTTTGGATTAGTTGGAACAGAGATCTTAGGTTGATTTCAAGGAGGAGGGGAGGTTTTGGAGGGGTTTTATCACATGGGCAAAAATACAAAGCCATGGGTGGCTTCAAGGATATGAAAATCCAAATTTTCATAGAGTTTCATTTTTAAAAAAATAATAAACTCCCAAAATAAATTTGAGAGAGAACCAACAGAGAAGAAGTTTCAAAAAGTCAAACACCAAAGTTTGAAGAAAATAAAACCCTTGCCAAAGAAAAGAAAGTCTTTAAGAGGAAGGTTTTCTGAAAAAAAAATTAAATGGTCTTTTTTTTTCAAAAACCACAAAGTTTTTGCTGAAAACCAAGATAAAAATTTTGGAGTGTCACAGCACCTACCCCCTTAGGAAAAATCTCGTCCCCGAGATTTCAGCTGATCCTCAAATTAGTGTGGATGCTCTGTGCGAAGAAAATCCTCTCTTTCCCAGGTTGCTTCGCTGTCGGTGTGATTGCTCGACTGGACTTTGAAAAACTTGATGGTCTTCTGTCGGGTTCTCCTTTCAGACTCCTCTAATATTCTTACGGGACGTTCCCGATAAGTGAGGTCTGGCTGCACGTCAATATTTTCATGGGATACATGTTTCTCTGGGTTGCTTACGCACTTCCTTAACTGAGAGACGTGGAATACGTCGTGAATGTCGGACAAATCTTCGGGTAAGTCTAGCTGGTAGGCTACAGTGCCTCTTTGTGCCACTATGCAGAATGGTCCAATGAATCTTGGTGCTAACTTTCCTTTAATCTTAAACCGTTGCAGTCCTCTCATAGGGGATACTCTCAAGTATACGAACTCACCGGGTTCGAAGCTGACCCTACAATGTTTCTGATCATAATAACTCTTCTGTCGACTTTGAGCGGTCTTAAGTCGGTCTCTGATTAGCTTGACTTTTTCCTCGGCTTCTCTGAGCATATCTGGTCCGAAGATGCGGCTGTCTCCGGTCTCTGACCAATTTAACGGGGTACGACATCTCCTTCCGTATAGGGCTTCAAAAGGAGCCATTTGCAGGCTGGCCTGGTAACTGTTGTTGTATGCGAACTCGGCATATGGCAGGCTGTCTTCCCAACTGGTTCCATAGGTGAGGACACATGCTCTCAGCATGTCTTCTAAAATTTGGTTTACGCGTTCAGTCTGTCCATCAGTCTGTGGGTGGTATGCGGTACTGAAGGCTAGTTGGGTTCCCAGAGCCTGTTGTAAATGTTCCCAAAATCTTGAGACAAACTGAGTGCCTCTATCGGTTATTATAGTCTTCGGGACACCGTGCAGACAAACTATGCGGGAAAGATAAATCCTGGCAAGTTTCTGAGTGTTGTAGGTTGTTTTCACTGGAATGAAATGTGCCACCTTGGTTAATCTATCAGTGATGACCCATATGGCATCATACCCGTGTCGTGACCGAGGTAGTCCGATAATAAAATCCATCCCTATTTCATCCCATTTCCACTCAGGTATTTTGTTTGGTTGCAGTAGTCCAGCTGGTTTTTGATGCTCAACTTTTATGCGTTGACAAGAATCGCAACATGCAACGAATGTGGCTATGTCCCTCTTCATACCGTGCCACCAAAATCTTTCCTGAATATCCTTATACATTTTGGTTCCTCCAGGGTGGATTGAATATGGAGTGGTGTGTGCTTCAGCTAGGATTTGCTGTTTGAGGTCTTCTATGTTTGGCACGCAGAGCCTTTCTCTGTACCATAATATTCCTTCATTGTCTATGACAAATTCCGAGGCCTTGCCCATACTCAACTTTCTTTTAATTCCTTCAATGCTGGGGTGACCAGGCTGAGCTTCTTTAATTCTCTCCACAAGGTCGGGCTTTATTTCCAAGTTTGCTATGGTGCCTTCCGCGATCATTAACAAGTTGAGCTTGGCAAATTCTTGTTGGAATTCGGGCCTCAAGCTGTGCAGATTGTTTTCGTCGGAGCTGGGGTTCCGACTAAGAGCATCGGCCACTACATTTGCTTTCCCTGGATGGTAATGGATACCAACATCATAATCCTTTACCAATTCTAACCAGCGTTGTTGCCGTAAATTTAATTCTGGCTGCGTAAAAATGTATTTGAGGCTTTTGTGATCCGTATATATTTCACATCGATTCCCAAGTAAGAAATGCCTCCATTCCTTGAGTGCATGAATAACTGCTGCCATTTCTAAGTCATGAGTGGGATAATTTTCCTCATGCTTGCGAAGTTGCCTTGAAGCGTAGGCGACAACCTTTCCTTCCTGCATCAACACGCATCCGAGACCCTTTCTGGACGCGTCACAATATACTTCAAAATTCTTGTGTATGTCGGGTACAATTAATACTGGTGCTGTCGTTAACTTCCGCTTTAGTTCTTGAAAACTTTTCTCGCAGGCTTCTGTCCATTCAAACTTCTTGTCTTTCTTGAGTAACTGCGTCATTGGCTTGGCTAGAGTGGAGAATCCTTTAATAAATCTGCGGTAATATCCTGCCATTCCCAAGAAACTTCGTATATCCGTTACGCTGGCTGGTGCCTTCTAGTCAATTATGGCCCTGACTTTCTCCGGGTCCACTACGATACCGTCTTGGGTCAGTACGTGGCCTAGAAAGCCTACTTGTCTTAGCCAAAATTCGCACTTGCTGAACTTGGCATACAATTGGTGTTTTCTTAGCTCTCCTAGCACAATCCTGAGATGTTCTGCGTGCTCTTCTGGTGTCTTGGAGTATACCAGAATATCATCGATGAATACCACGACGAACTTGTCCATAAACTTCATAAATACTTTGTTCATAAGGTGAACAAAATATGCTGGGGCGTTAGTCAACCCAAATGGCATCACTGTGAACTCGTACAGTCCATATCTGGAGGTGAAGGCTGTTTTGGGGATATCTTCCGTTCGTACGTTCAATTGATGGTATCCTGACCTTAAGTCAATTTTTGAGAATACCTTGGCCTGAGCGAGTTGATCAAACAAATCGTTTATCCTTGGCATCAGGTATTTGTTTTTGACTGTGACCATGTTAAGCGCTCGATAGTCAATACACAATCTCAACGTTCCATCCTTCTTTTTGGCAAATAAAATTGGTGATCCCCAAGGTGAGGAGCTGGCTCGAATGCATCCTTTTTCCAGTAATTCCTTTATTTGTTTCTTCAACTCGATCAACTCGGATGGTGCCATTCTGTATGGTTTCTTGTATATGGGGGTGGTTCCTGGTGCTAGCTCAATGCGGAATTCGATTTCTCGATCTGGTGGCATGCCTGGTAGTTCTTCAGGGAATACATCTGGAAATTCACACACTACTGGAACCTTGTTTAGCTCAGAAACGTCCACCTTATTTAATTTCGGCTGCCGGGGTATTTCTCTTTCCTTGGCTGATACTTTTATTGTCTTCCCGTGGTGGTGCGTGAGAATCACGTTCCGGTTGAAACAGTCAATAAAACCTTTGTTGGTGGTTAACCAGTCCATCCCTAGGATGACATCCAGTCCTTTATTTGCCAACACAATAAGATTTGCCTGAAACTCCAATCCTTCGAACTCAATGACCACATTCTGACAGTAATTCTGAGTAACTTGCTGAATCCCGGGGGACTTGATGATCATGGATTTCTCCAAAGGAAGCATCGCAAAATTATTTTGCAAAGCAAAACTTTTCGAAATGAAAGAGTGAGAGGCTCCAGAATCAAACAAAACCATTGCAGGTATTGTGTTGACAGGAAACGTACCGAGTACGATATCCGGAGCATTTTGTGCCTCCTCTTTGGTTACGTGGTTCAGATGGCCCTTCCTGTGGTTATTGTTGGGATTGAAATTGTTTCGCTTGTGCGCGAAATTGTTGCCGCCGTTGTTCGGATTTGGGGTTGAATTCCTTGGCTTGGGGCACTGTTTGGCATAGTGCCCTTCTTCTCCACAAGTGTAACAAGTAACGCCGGGGCGATAGGTGAATTCCTTGTCTCTTGCATGAAAATTCTTGATTGGGCGTGAGACATTGGCTGAGGATTTGTGTGTCCCACCCTTTTGAAAATCTGTCTTGCTTCGGTGATTGCGAGCATGATTAGTCTGGTCCCTTTTTCGCTTGCGGATATCTTCCAGACTGCGTCTCTCATTTTCCAGAGTAATGGCTTTGTCCACCAGTGTTTTAAAATCAGGAAAAGTGTGCACTACCAGTAGGCATTTAAGCGCGGGCGCCAGACCGTCAAGGAATTTTTCCATCTTCTTGATTTCAATCATACGCTCTTCATTGGCGTAACGGGACAATAGAGTAAATTGACTGTTGTAATCTGACACTGTCATGTTCCTTTGTTTGAGGTCATCGAATTCTCTCTTCTTGATTTTCATAATACTCTTAGGAATGTGTGCACCACGGAAACCTTCCTTGAAATCATCCCAGGTTATGTCATTTTCGTTGGGATGCATGTGCAGAAAATTCTCCCACCACGATGCGGCTGCTCCTGTGAGATAGTGCGGAGCATATAATACCTTCTCGGGGTCTGAACATTTTGCAATAATTAATTTTCTCTCCATATCTCGAAGCCAGTCCTCGGCTTCAAGAGGCTTGTTAGTATGAGAAAATGTTTGAGGACGTGTCTTCTGTAGCTCAGATAACTTGGAATGCTGTTGATACTGTCCATGGTGATTTCCCATGTTGATGACTTGGTCCATTATTTCACGATGTTGTTGCTGACTCTGTTCATAAAGGTGGCACATTTGTGAAAGTGCCGATTCACTGCCCGGTTGGCTTGACTGTCCCTGAGTGAACTCGTTGCTGGGTTGTGCATCATAATTTTCCTCTGGTGGAATTGGCATGGAGCGAGTCCAAGGACGAGACATTTTTCACTCTGGGGATATATTTGTAAGACCCATAAGAAAAGAGGAAAGAGTCGCAAAAACAAATTCATAAAATGCATAAAGTGGGCAAATAAAACTGAATAACTCAGCTTACTTAAGAAAAACAAATCGACTTGCGCACGGAGAAGGACTGCTCATTACATATCTTACACGCATGCGGTAATTATACAATACATCACTCAGGATATGCGTACATAATCCTGACATGTTATTTAGGCTAGTGCACTTCTCCAGATCCTACATGATGCGCAAACAGGCTACTTCTCACAACCTATGTACATATCTTACAAAGCGGTACATTACATGGCAGCTAGGCGTACTCAGGCAGAAATGTTGACGACCTCCTTTGCCCTGCCGAGGGCGAGGCGTAGCGAGGTTGGGGATTCGACTTCCTCCTCGCTAATGGGCTCCATACGTGTAGTGTTGCGCAGAGTGGACGGAGCGTTTGCCAGGGGCGGAGCAACACGTACAGGAGTGGGCGCGAAGGGTGGTGCAGTGCGCGCTGGAGTGGGCGCAATGACTTGGTTGAATTCTTCGGTAGAAGGCAAGCGACGAGTAGGCGTATAAGATGCTGATGGCGAGACCAAAGTCAGTGGCGGAGCGATGGGTAGGAGCTCCCTCTTGTTGGCAGCACAGCCATGAACTGAGTCCATGCGGGTAGCTACGAAGTCGTCCACCAGGTTGTCGAAGGCTGCCTCCAGGGCCCGGAGATACTCAATAAGCATCTCAAAAGCCTCGTCTCGTTCTCCTCTGGGGCAGGAGAATGCGTAGTGACAGGTGTAAGGCACATGGCATGGAAGATAACAATAACGACGAGTCTTCATCACGGGGAGGACATCCCTGAGACAAGCTATCGCCTCGCGGGCTGCCATCTGCATAGCATGCCTCTCCGTAGGCATGGCTCTACCCACGAACCGGAAGCGGCGTAACTCACCACGCCCTCCCTTGAACTGCACCGCGGCCTGGTGCATGGTCAGACTGTCGTTGACTCGGTGCTGGCAGAGTGTGAAGACTGGGCGCACGGATGGCCCCATCGCGACCTGAACGATGAAAGAAAGAAGCTTGACGAACCCATCGGGCACGTTGGCGAAGGTCTGAGACTCGCAGCTGTTGTCGGCCATCTACAAAAGTAGGCAAAAATTCTGCTTGGTCAGATCATAAATTTATGCTGACTGACAGAATATGACTACCATTGCAAAAACATAAATTAGCTCTATCATGCTAATAACCAATTAGCGATCGCACCTAGTGGCTTCCTACAGTCAGCCTGGCTCTGGTACCAAGCTTGTCACAACCGGTTTTCCAATAAAAATATTTATTGAGAAACCAATCTTTTGAGTCCAGTATGAGAGAAATCCTCCTCACTGGTAGACAAATTCTTGATACAATAAGCCAGTAGCATAAAATTTATTACAGGGTCGAACTACGGTTGCTCAACCAGATTATTACAAGCACGCCAATAATTATACATAATGGCGGACACGACACAGGGGTGTGGAGGCATACTACTGACTCGAGGATAGGGCGGTGGTGGCGAAACACAGCGGGGAGAGAGATACAAGAATCTACGTCTGTCATCTCATCGAGCATCGAGGAGAGGCTCGATGAATTTATTTGGTAGCGAAAGCGGATATAATACAGTGACCAAATCCAGGGTCGCACGAGACTGACTGGGACTCCTCTAGGTGTCAGACTCGCTATCAAACTCTTCATCCATGAGATCGCCTTCGTCAGCATCTGGCCAAATCAACAAGCCAGTGAGTACTTTGAAAGTACTCGCAAGACAGTTCGGACGTAAGATATAACAAATGCATGCATGGATGCGTCATGAATAATTCACCACTGTACATTAAAATAAAATTAGCATAACGGGGTAAGTAAAAAGGGAAATGGCGGTAGTCCGCCTGAAATCCCAACAAAACACAATGAAGACCTATCGGGTATCTGAAGCGACGCCTCGAAAGGTGAACAAATAAAAATAAGGAAATGATGCCACAGTCGGGCGTCTTAGCGACACCACATAAAGGGCTTTAAAAGAAATACCACAGTCGGGCGTCTGAGCGACGCCACATAAAGGGCTTTAAAAGAAATACCACAGTCGGGCGTCTGAGCGACGCCACATAAAGGGCTTTAAAAGAAATGCCACAGTCGGACGTCTGAGCGACATCACAAAAAGGGCTTTAAATGAAATGCCACAGTCGGGCGTCTGAGCGTCGCCACATAAAGGGCTTTAAAAGAAATGCCACAGTCGGACGTCTGAGCGACATCGCATAAAGGGCTTTAAAAGAAATGCCATAGTCGGACGTCTGAGCGACATCACAGAAAGGGCTTTAAAAGAAATGCCACAGTCGGACGTCTGAGCGACATCGCAGAAAGGGCTTTGAAAGAAATGCCATAGTCGGACGTCTGAGCGACATCGCAAAAAGGGCTTTTGTTCACAAGTAAATAATACTCATATTAAACATTCACTCATGAAAATAAACGGGTTAGTCCATCCACAGGTGTAATCATTTAACCAGACTTAGCACTCATGCGATTCACCGGAGTCTCTGTCATCAAAACTGTCATTTGGTCAGGATAAGAGAATATCGAACTTGGACATGGAATAGACGATTTGGAGGAATATATGACTCTGCAGAGTTTGTACAAAATTTTTCCCACAGCCAATGGATTTCCGTAGTCACGAAGGACTAGTTCCGTTTATGGTTCTTCGGTAGAAAACACAGCTAACCAGTACACACCCATTCTACCTCTCGATGCTAGGAATCACCCTAGACATCGTCCAAGAAAAACTTTTGAGACGGGGAGATCACAATCTCGAATAGCATGGGATCAAATTTATATACGCGCGCTCTAAGGGGTGCCCCCCTCTCGGTCCCAACCGGAAACACCCATGCCCCCTGACCGGATGACTGGCTTTAATCCAGGGCCGTGGAACCATCATCCCGGCCTCTCCTCTTTGGTGTGTACCATGAAAGCGGTTTGCAACTTACTAAACCATATTCCATGCGGAAAACATGTGGTAGTACAGGGAAGGAAATGAGAGGAACTGGACCGATACGGTTTGACACTGCAGTCACATAGTCTGGCATAAGACTGGCATGCTACAACACTGCCATCTTACCCATCCTCATGCCAACACACGGCCATTCATATACACATCCATCCACTTATGGATCATCGAACTCACTTACCTCAACAGTGCATGGAAATATGTTCATCGGTATGCTCATCAACATGCCATGAGACTAACTAAATGCAAAACATGCCAAGACACTCATCATATCAAAAGTTCAAACATGCTTTCCTGGTTCAGAGTAGTCGGAGCCTAGCTCGGTGAAGTTCGCGGCTATGTCACCTCCTTCGGTATCTTCGGTATAAAGAAAATATATGCGCTATCGTAAATACCAAGGAGTGCATAAAAAGTATACCAAATATTTTTCAAATAAATCTGATAAAAAACTAGACAAAATTTTAAAGAGAACAGAAAAAGAATCAATCAAAAATACTCTTCTGTTAAAAAGTTATAAAGGTTTTTGTCCAGGGACTCATCTGTAATGAAATAGAAAGTTTCCAGGGGCTAGTTTATAAAAACAGAAAACGCTTCGGCAGAAACTATGCCAGCCCAGAGGGAAAGCGCATTCGGCAGAAGGCGTTTTCAGTAAACGATTCAACCGGAGAGGGCAGAGAGGCTGACGGTGGGGTCCCACTCGTCAGGTTTAAATATTTGAACGGGGCGGCAGAGTTCGCCGGTGCCCGAGAGCCGCGGTGGTCGCCGGTGGCGATCCACGGCGAGGCAGAGGGATCGGAGGGTACCTCCGTGTTCAGGGCACCATTCCGCGTCGGTTGGTGGTGGTGGTGGTCGCCGGCGAGCACCACGTCGACGGCAGTCTCAACTCCGGCGGACGGTGGTTCGGGCATGGATGGAGCTCGTCGGAGAGAGCTGCAGTGATCAAATTGAAGAGGGGGTTATGCTCCTGGTAGCTAGAGAGGGTAACGGACGAGGTTTGGGCGCCGGAGATGGCCTCACCGGAGCGAATCGAGCTGGAGGCCGAGGCGGATCGGGGCGGCCGGAGCTGGGGGAGGAGACCTCCTCGAGGTCCCCCTAGTGGCCTGGCGGGGTGTTGGTGAGGTGTGGTGATGCTGCGTGCACGAGGGTGAGCTCGGGGGCCCTTTATATAGGCGGTCCAAGGCGGTTGCCGTGAACGGGGATCTCCGGCGAGTAATTATGGTGGCGCAGTGCTCGGTCGGGGTGGTTAGGGAGTGGAGCGTCATCACAGAGGTTCAACGGGTCTGTTTTGGTGCTAAACTGGCCGGGGTTTGGGTGTTTGGGTCGAGCTCGACGGAACGGGGATGACGCGGCCCGTCGGCGGCAGAGAGCGTGTCCAGTGCTGTCGGGCCACGGCGACGGTGCAGCGAGGGTGCGCTGGCGTGCATGAGGCCACGCAGAGAGCGGAGGAGCGTTGGGCGGCGCTGAACGGCGTTCTGCCGTGGTGTGCCTTCTGTCGGCCGCCACGGGAGGTCCCGACGCCGCAGAAAACGCCGGCGAGGGCGGGCCAGCGCGCCACCGACGCCAGGAAGGCTCCACGCACGCGTGTGAAGCTTCGGACAAGAGAGAGGGGCTGCGAGCATCGAGCCAAGCGCACTGTGAGCTTGTGACTGTACTCTGAAGAAAACGACACTGTAAAACTGAATTTTACTGAACTTTACTGAAAATGCAAAGAACGGTGCAGCTCAGGTGTTCGACAGAATGATTTGGGTATCTAGGGATTTTTCTTGGAGCTGATTTTTGGTGGAGTGGCTTCTCATTGCTCAAATAGGCTGCCTGAATTTTGGTGGAATTTTTGGAGGAGTGCAGATATGAATTTCACCAAATTTGGCAAATCTGGTCCAAACTTGCAGGGACTGAATTTTGAAAAATTTGAAAAGAGGAGGAGTGGATCAAGATGGTTCTGGGTTGTGGGTTCAAAGGACAATCCAGGAGAATTGGTTTGAGGTCAAAACTCAAATGAAAAAGGGTACTTGCTTTGAAAATCACTCAGTCTCCAAATAATTTTTAGAATTGACTTGAGAGGAAAAATAATTAGAATAAAATCCAAAACTTGTTTGGATTAGTTGGAACAGAGATCTTAGGTTGATTTCAAGGAGGAGGGGAGGTTTTGGAGGGGTTTTATCACATGGAAAAAAATACAAAGCCATGGGTGGCTTCAAGGATATGAAAATCCAAATTTTCATAGAGTTTCATTTAAAAAAAATAATAAACTCCCAAAATAAATTTGAGAGAGAACCAACAGAGAAGAAGTTTCAAAAAGTCAAACACCAAAGTTTGAAGAAAATAAAACCCTTGCCAAAGAAAAGAAAGTCTTTAAGAGGAAGGTTTTCTGAAAAAAAATTAAATGGTCTTTTTTTTTTTCAAAAACCACAAAGTTTTTGCTGAAAACCAAGATAAAAATTTTGGAGTGTCACAGTTACGGGATGATGTATTACGTAACGAGTAAAGAGACTTGCCGGTAACGAGATTGAACTAGGTATTGGATACCGACGACCGAATCTCGGGCAAGTAACATACCGATGACAAAGGGAACAACGTATGTTGTTATGCGGTCTGACCGATAAAGATCTTCGTAGAATATGTGGGAGCCAATATGAGCATCCAGGTTCCGCTATTGGTTATTGACCGAGAATAGTTCTAGGTCATGTCTACATAGTTCTCGAACCCGTAGGGTCCGCACGCTTAAGGTTTCGATGACAGTTATATTATGAGTTTATGAGTTCTGATGTACCGAAGGAGTTCAGAGTCCCAGATGAGATCGGGGACATGACGAGGAGTCTCGAAATGGTCGAGACGTAAAGATTCATATATTGGATGATATGGTTAGGCCAAGGGGTCAAGCCCATGAGGCTTTAGGTCGGTGCAAAAGGAGTTTTGCGGAGGCCAGGGGGCCAAACGCCGGAGACCCTGGCGTCTGGCCCTGGGCCAGACGCCAATGATTGTGGCGTTTGGTCCTGGAGTCCGAGTGGGACTCTTGCCTTTCGGGCAAAACCGACTTTGAGGAGGCTTTTGCTCCAAGTTTCGACCCCGGGGCTCAACATATAAATAGAGGGGTAGGGCTAGCACCAAAGACACAACAATTGATCCCTTGGATCTCTTAGCCGTGTGCGGTGCCCCCCTCCACCATAGTCCACCTCGATAATATCGTAGCGGTGCTTAGGCGAAGCCCTGCGATGGTAGAACATCAAGATCGTCACCACGCCGTCGTGCTGACGGAACTCTCCCTCGACACTCGGCTGGATCAGAGTCCGAGGGACGTCATCGAGTTGAACGTGTTCTAGAACTCGGAGGTGCCTTAGTTTCGGTGCTTGTCCGGTCGGGCCGTGAAGACGTACGACTACATCAACCGCGTTGTGCTAACGCTTCCGCTTACGGTCTACAAGGGTATGTAGACAACACTCTCCCCTCTCGTTGCTATGCATCACCATGATCTTGTGTGTGCGTAGGAAAATTTTGGAATTGCTACGTTACCCAACAGTGGCATCCGAGCCTAGGTTTTATGGTTTGATGTTATATGCACGAGTAGAACACAAGTGAGTTGTGGGCGATATAAGTCATACTGCTTACCAGCATGTCATACTTTGGTTCGGCGGTATTGTTGGATGAAGCGGCCCGGACCGACATTACGCGTACGCTTACGCGAGACTGGTTCTACCGCCGTGCTTTGCACACACGTAGCTGGCGGGTGTCAGTTTCTCCAACTTTAGTTGAACTGAGTGTGGCTACGCCCGGTCCTTGCGAAGGTTAAAACAGCACCAACTGACAAACTATCGTTGTGGTTTTGATGCGTAGGTGAGATTGGTTCTTGCTTAAGCCCGTAGCAGCCACGTAAAACTTGCAACAACAAAGTAGAGGGCGTCTAACTTGTTTTTGCAGGGCATGTTGTGATGTGATATGGTCAAGACATGATGCTAAATTTTATTGTATGAGATGATCATGTTTTGTAACCGAGTTATCGGCAACTGGCAGGAGCCATATGGTTGTCGCTTTATTGTATGCAATGCAATCGCCCTGTAATGTTCTACTTTATCACTAAGCGGTAGCGATAGTCATAGAAGCATAAGATTGGCGAGACGACAACGATGCTACGATGGAGATCAAGGTGTCGCACCGGTGACGATGGTGATCATGACGGTGCTTCGGAGATGGAGATCACAAGCACAAGATGATGATGGCCATATCATATCACTTATATTGATTGCATGTGATATTTATCTTTTATGCATCTTATCTTGCTTTGATTGACGGTAGCATTTTAAGATGATCTCTCACTAAATTATCAAGAAGTGTTCTCCCTGAGTATGCACCGTTGCCAAAGTTCATCGTGCCCAGACACCACGTGATGATCGGGTGTGATAAGCTCTACGTCCATCTATAACCGGTGCAAGCCAGTTTTGCACACGCAGAATACTCGGGTTAAACTTGACGAGCCTAGCATATGCAGATATGGCCTCGGAACACGGAGACCGAAAGGTCGAGCATGAATCATATAGTAGATACGATCAACATGAGATGTTCACCATTGAAAACTAATCCATTTCACGTGATGATCGGTTATGGTTTAGTTGATTTGGATCACGTGATCACTCAGATGACTAGAGAGATGTCTGTCTAAGTGGGAGTTCTTAAGTAATATGACTAATTGAACTTAAATTTATCATGAACTTAGTCCTGGTAGTATTTTGTAAATTATGTTGTAGATCAATAGCTCGTGTTGTTGCTTTCATATGTTTATTTTGATATGTTCCTAGAGAAAATTGTGTTGAAAAATGTTAGTAGCAATGATGCGGATTGGATCCGTGATCTGAGGTTTATCCTCATTGCTGCACAGAAGAATTATGTCCTTAATGCACCGCTAGGTGACAGACCTATTGCAGGAGCAGATGCAGACGTTATGAACGTTTGGCTAGCTCAATATGATGACTACTTGATAGTTTAAGTGCACCATGCTTAACGGCTTAGAATCGGGACTTCAAAGACGTTTTGAACGTCATGGACCATACGAGATGTTCCAGGAGTTCAAGTTAATATATCAATCAAATACCCGAGTTGAGAGATATGAAGTCTCCAACAAGTTCTATAGATAAAAGATGGAGGAGAATCGCTCAACTAGTGAGCATGTGCTCAGATTGTCTGGGTACTACAATCGCTTGAATCAAGTGGGAGTTAATCTTCCAGATAAGATAGTGATTGACAGAATTCTCTAGTCACCATCACCAAGTTAGTAGAACTTTGTGATGAACTATAGTATGCAAGGGATGATGAAAATGATTCCCGAGTTTTTCATGATGATGAAATCGATGAAGGTAGAAATCAAGAATGAACATCAAGTGTGGATGGTTAACAAGACCACTAGTTTCAAGAAAAGGTGAAAGGGATAGAAGGGAACTTCAAGAAGAACGGCAAGCAAGTTGCTTCTCAAGTGAAGAAGCCCAAGTCTGGACCTAAGCCTGAGACTAAGTGCTTCTACTGCAAAGGGACTGGTCACTGGAAGCAGAACTACCTCAAGTATTTGGCGGATAAGAAGGATGGCAAAGTGAACAAAGGTATATTTGATATACATGTTATTGATGTGTACTTTACTAGTGTTTATAGCAACCCCTCGGTATTTGGTACTGGTTCAGTTGCTAAGAGTAGTAACTCGAAACGGGAGTTGCAGAATAAACAAAAACTAGTTAAGGGTGAAGTGACGATGTGTGTTGAAAGTAATTTCAAGATTGATATGATCATCATCGCACACTCCCTATACTTTCGGGATTAGTGTTGAACCTAAATAAATGTTATTTGGTGTTTGCGTTGAGCATGAATACGATTTGATCGTGTTTATTGCAATACGGTTATTCATTTAAGTAAGAGAATAAACTGTTGTTCTGTTTACATGAATAAAACCTTATATGGTTACACACCCAATGAAAATGGTTCATTGGATCTCGATTGTAGTGATACACATATTCATAATATTGAAACCAAAAGATGCAAAGTTAATAATGATAGTGCAACTTATTTGTGGCACTGCCGTTTAGGTCATATTGGTGTAAAGCGCATGAAGAAACTCCATGCTGATGGGATTTTGGAATCACTTGATTATGAATCACTTGATGCTTGCGAACCATGCCTCATGGGCAAGATGACTAAGACTCCGTTCTCTGGAACAGTGGAGCGAGCAACTGACTTATTGGAAATAATACATACTGATGTATGCGATCCGATGAGTGTTAAGGCTCGCGGCGGGTATCGTTATTTTCTGACCTTCACAGATGATTTGAGCAGATATGGGTATATCTACTTGATGAAACATAAGTCTGAAACATTTGAAATGTTCAAAGAATTTCAGAGTGAAGTGGAAAATCATCGTGACAAGAAAATAAGGTTTCTACGATCTGATCGCGGAGACAAATATTTGAGTTACGAGTTTGGTCTTCAATTAAAACAATGTGGAATAGTTTCACAAATTCATGCCACCTTGGAACACCACATCATAATGGTGTGTCCGAACGTCATAACCATACTTTATTAGATATAGTACAATCTATGATGTTTCTTACTGATTTATCAATATCGTTTTGGGGTCATGCATTAGAGACAGCTGCATTCACATTAAAAGGGCACCATCTAAATCCGTTGAGACGACAACATATGAACTGTGGTTTAGCAAGAAACCCAAGGCGTCGTTTCTTAAAGTTTGGGGCTGCGTTGCTTATGTGAAAAAGTTTCATCCTGATAAGCTCGAACCCAAATCGGAGAAGTGCGTCTTCATAGAATACCCAACGGAAATTGTTGGGTACACCTTCTATCATAGATCCGAAGGCAAGATATTCGTTGCTAAAAATGGATCCTTTCTAGAGAAGGAGTTTCTCTCGAAAGAAGTGAGTGGGAGGAAAGTAGAGCTTGATAAGGTAATTTGTACCTTCTCCCGAATTGGAAAGTAGTTCATCACGGAAATCAGTTCCAGTGATTCCTACACCAATTAGTGAGGAAGCTAATGATGATGATCATGAAACTTCAGATCAAGTTACTACAAAACCTCGTAGGTCTTCCAAAGTACAATCCGCACCAGAGTAGTACGGTAATACTGTTCTGGAAGTCATGTTACTAGACCATGATGAACCGACGAACTATGAGGAAGCGATGACGAGCCCAGATTCCGTGAAATGGCTTGAGGCCATAAAATCTGAGATATGATCCATGTATGAGAACAAAGTATGGACTTTGATTGACTTGCTCGATGATCAGCAAGCCATGTTAAATAAATGGATCTTCAAGAGGAAGACGGACACTGATAGTAGTGTTACTATCCACTAAGCTCGACTTGTTGCAAAAGGTTTTCAACAAGTTCAAGGGGTTGAATACGATGAGATTTTCTCACTCGTATCGATGCTTAAGTCTATCCGAATCATGTTAGCAATTGCCACATTTTATGAAATCTGACAAATGGATGTAAAAACTGCATTCCTTAATGGATTTAATAAAGAAGAGTTGTATATGATGCAACCAGAAGGTTTTGTCAATCCTAAAGATGCTAACAAAGTGTGCAAGCTCCAACAATCCATCAATGGACTGGTGCAAGCATCTCGGAGTTGGAATATACGCTTTGATGAGTTGATCAAAGCATATGGTTTTATACAGACTTTTGGAAAGGCCTGTATTTACAAGAAAGTGAGTGGGAGCACTACAGCCTTTATGATAAGTATATGTGAATGACATATTGTTGATCGGAAATAATGTAGAATTATTCTGCAAAGCATAAAGGAGTGTTTGAAAGAAGTTCTTTAAAAGAAAGACTTTAGTAAAGCTACTTACATATTGAGCATCAAGATCTATTGAGATAGATCAAAACGCTTGATAAGTTTTTTCAATGAGTACATACCTTGACAAGATTTTGAAGTAGTTCAAAATGGAACAGTCAAAGAAAGAGTTCTTGCCTGTGTTACAAGGTGTGAAATTGAGTAAGACTCAAAACCCGACCACGGCAGAAGATAGAAAGAGAATGAAAATCATTCCCTATGCCTTGGCCATAGGTTCTATAAAGTATGCCATGCTGTGTACCAGATCTATTGTATACCCTACACTAAGTTTGGCAAGGGAGTACAATAGTGATCTAGGAGTAGATCACTGGACAGCGGTCAAAATTATCCTTAGTGGAATAAGGATATGTTTCTTGATTATGGAAGTGACAAAAGGTTCGTCGTAAAGGGTTACGTCGATGCAAGTTTTGACACCGATCTGGATGACTCTAATTCTCGATCTAGATACATATTGAAAGTGGGAGCAATTAGCTAGAGTAGCTCCGTGGAGAGCATTGTAGACATAGAAAATTGCAAAATACATAACGGATCTGAATGTGAAAGACCCGTTGACTAAGATTCTCTCTCAAGCAAAACATGATCACACCTTAGTACTCTTTGGGTGTTAATCACATAGCGATGTGAACTAGATTACTGAATCTAGTAAACCCTTTGGGTGTTGGTCACATGGCGATGTGAACTATGGGTGTTAATCACATGATGATGTGAACTATCGATGCTAATCACATGGTGATGTGATCTAGATTATTGACTCTAGTGCAAGTGGGAGACTGAAGGAAATATGCCCTAGAGGCAATACTAAAGTTATTATTTATTTCCTTATATCATGATAAATGTTTATTATTCATGCTAGAATTGTATTAACCGGAAACATGATACATGTGTGAATACATAGACAAACAGAGTGTCACTAGTATGCCTCTACTTGACTAGCTTGTTAATCAAAGATGGTTATGTTTGCTAACCATGGACAAAGAGTTGTTATTTGATTAACGGGATCACATCATTAGTTGAATGATCTGATTGACATGACCCATTCCGTTAGCTTAGCACCCGACCGTTTAGTATGTTGCTATTGCTTTCTTCATGACTTATACATGTTCCTATGACTATGAGATTATGCAACTCACGTTTACCGGAGGAACACTTTGTGTGCTACCAAACGTCACAACGTAACTGGGTGATTATAAAGGTGCTCTACAGGTGTCTCCAAAGGTACTAGTTGGGTTGGCGTATTTCGAGATTAGGATTTGTCACTCCGAATGTCGGAGAGGTATCGCTGGGCCCTCTCGGTAATGCACATCAGTATAAGCCTTGCAAGCAATGTGACTAATAAGTTAGTTACGGGATGATGTATTACGTAACGAGTAAAGAGACTTGCCGGTAACGAGATTGAACTAGGTATTGGATACCGACGATCGAATCTCGGGCAAGTAACATACCGATGACAAAGGGAACAACGTATGTTGTTATGCGGTCTGACCAATAAAGATCTTCATAGAATATGGGGGAGCCAATATGAGCATCCAGGTTCCGCTATTGGTTATTGACCGAGAATAGTTCTAGGTCATGTCTACATAGTTCTCAAACCCGTAGGGTCCGCACGCTTAAGGTTTCGATGACAGTTATATTATGAGTTTATGAGTTTTGATGTACCGAAGGAGTTCGGAGTCCCGGATGAGATCGGGGACATGACGAGGAGTCTCGAAATGGTCGAGACGTAAAGATTCATGTATTGGATGATATGGTTAGGTCAAGGGGTCAAGCCCATGAGGCTTTAGGTCGGTGCAAAAGAGTTTTGCGGAGGCCAGGGGGCCAAACGCCGGAGACCCTGGCGTCTGGCCCTGGGCCAGACGCCGAGGCCCATGGCGTCTGGGCCAGACGCCAAGGATTGTGGCGTTTGGTCCTGGAGTCCGAGTGGGACTCTTGCATTTCGAGCAAAACCGACTTTGAGGAGGCTCTTGCTCCAAGTTTCGACCCCGGGGCTCAACATATAAATAGAGGGGCAGGGCTAGCACCAAAGACACAACAATTGACCCCTTGGATCTCTTAGCCATGTGCGGTGCCCCCCTCCACCATAGTCCACCTCGATAATATCGTAGCGGTGCTTAGGCGAAGCCCTGTGATGGTAGAACATCAATATCGTCACCACGCCGTCGTGCTGACGGAACTCTCCCTCGACACTCGGCTGGATCGGAGTTCGAGGGACGTCATCGAGCTGAACGTGTGCTAGAACTCGGAGGTGTCGTAGTTTTGGTGCTTGATCGGTCGGGCCGTGAAGACGTACGACTACATCAACCGCGTTGTGCTAACGCTTCCGCTTACGGTCTACAAGGGTATGTAGACAACACTCTCCCCTCTCGTTGCTATGCATCACCATGATCTTGTGTGTGCGTAGGAAAATTTTGAAATTGCTACATTACCCAACAGCCCCTCAAAGACTATTGAAGACAGCGTTTTTCTACGTTTCTTTTCGGTGGATCTGAGTAGAGATGGTACTTGCTATGTTGCCCTATGATGGATTTGATCGACCGTAGTACCGCGTTGTTGTCATGGCTGTGCACAGATCTAGTTGTGGGTTCGGATCTGCAACCGTGCGGTACTACCGCATCTCCGATGCGGTACTATCGCTTGTCCGGTACTACCGCTCGTCTGGTACTACCGCTCCTCTAGAGTGGTACTACCGCGCGAGGCACGATACTATCGTGCCTCCCTTGTGTGGTACTACCGTGGCTAGGAGCAGCACTGAAATTTTAGTACCGCACCGCACTGCGATACTACAGTTGTCTCAATTCCCTGATGTGGCAATCATCACATGCTACATCTACTTGTTTCACTTGCTTTGTTGTGTTCCATGCATTGATCCTTCTCGCATCTCTTGCGTGTTTGTTTTGTGGTGTGTGTTTTAGGTGGTGACTCAGGTGCTCATGCTCGCCGTTCCAATCTAAGACGTGACACCGGGTCCAAGAGGCTGCGCAACCAAGATGAAGCTCCAAAGGGCTCCAATGCGCCCCAACGCAGGACCAAGCACACCGCCAACAAGCAGAAAGAGCCCGTCATGGGCATGGATGAGATGCCTCTGGCCGAGTTCATTGTTCGAAGGAAGATGGACGCCTATGTGAATCCCCGAGCCAACTTCAGAGGGAATGATCTATTCTGAACCAAGCAGCAGAACCTCATCTATATGGATGTGATCAAGGCCAAGCAGAACCATTATGTGGAAGTTCACTGGATTGACATGCATCACATGAGGTAGGAAAAGCACCATAACTACTTTGAAGAAGCTTTGGATCTGGTGGAGCAGTTTGGCATTGAGCACATGCTGACCTTTCACCTGGACTTTGACCCAGACATTGTGGCTCAGTTCTTTGCTTCGGTCAACTTCCACTCTGATGAAGCAAGGACCATGACATGGATGACCAATGGTTAAAAGTTGACTGCTAAATGGAAGGAGTTCATGGATCTGCTTCATGTTCCTGATGATGGGCTTGACACGCCCACTGGAGTTCGCCCTCATGCCAATGCTGAATCTGCCAACAAGAACAAACTCCAGCCCTTCCTCATTGAGAAGACTCTTGCCAGCAAGAATAAGGTGTGGGTGCTGAACTCCTTCCTCGACATCATGCATCGGATCTTCCGCAACACCCTCTTCCTGCACATCGATGAAATGGGCCAGGTGCATGCCTATCTGGTGGATATGATGCTCCTGTGCGAGGATGCGCGTTGGGTTCAGACTCAACCCCTTGATGTCTCACACATCATGTGGTGCGAGCTTTAGTTCGCGTTGCTCAATTGTAAGGTCCCCATCTATGGGCCTTATCTGTTTCACTTGATCTCCAAGACGTGGGGGAGCTTCTCCCCAATGAGGAGTTCGAGGCCCCCGGATGGATTCATCATGATCCCATCAAGCTCTACATCAAGAGCCAATGGGCCAACACCACCACCTCTGCTGAGGTCGCGACTGGCACACTGGATGTGGATGAGGATGAGATCGAGGAGGAAGCTGATGAGGATAGTTCTGATGGATACACTCCTCCCTCTTCTGAGCAATCTTGGGCACAGAAGCTCAAGTCAAAGATGAAAAAGTTGTTCTGCATGCAGTCTCAGGGTCAGTATAGGGCTCATGTCACTCAAAAGCAGAGTCGATGTCGCGACAAGAGGATCTTGAGGAAGCTTGGCGAGGAGGTGTCTAGCGGATCCGAGAAGCACATCACTCCCGAGGCGGACTAGATGGCCAAGCAAGGCCTCATGTAGACTGAGTCTGAGGAGGAGACGGAGGAGCCCATCCCTGCTGCTGAGTCCGACGATGAGTCATTTTCAGCCTGAGCCACAACTTGTGTTGTAGGTGTCCTCTCTTCCTTTTTGGCGTCTTGATGCCAAAGGGGGAGAGAGTGTAGGGATTTGCGAGTCTTGTGTCGTTCTTGTGTTTGCTTTGCTCGCGTTTGTTCCGTTGAACCTTGTTTGCTTTGGTTTAGTTTTCTTGTGAGACTTGTTCCTTCATATGGTGTAAGACATATGCACTCTATCGTACCTTATTGAGCCTATGATATATTGTGCTATTTATGCTATGCTCATATTTACTATCTTGTTTAGTGTTAGCCTTATTTTTGCAAGATATGCATTGTCTTTAAAATATAGGGGGAGTGTTGATCCTAGTATACGTGCCGTGCAGTCCAAAGCACTTATCTTGATAGCACGCATCTAGGGGGAGCCCGTCTATATTTTAGAGATGTCGGGTTTGCTTATGTTCTCTATTATGTCCCCTTGTGCAAATACCGTATTGTCATCAATCCACCAAAAAGGGGGAGATTGTAAGGGCATATTTATCCCTAAGGTGTTTTGGTGATTGATGACAATGCTTTTCCGGACTAATCACCTTGAGTATTTCAGACGTGTCGTCACTAGGCACAAGATGGTTTGGTGCCCCTCGAAGACTATTGAAGACGACATTTTTCTACGTTTCTTTTCGGTGGATTTGAGTCGTAGGAAAGCCGTACTATTAGGAGGGGGTCCGTGTTGGAAAGGTTCAGGTGGAATCATCACGTACACGTTTACTCCCTCTACACCGCCTTTCCCTTTGCACTTTGGAGCATCCTTCGTTTTCTTCATATATATGCAAACGAGAAGGATTCCTAGTGTGGCTTTTCTGGGGCATGCGGTAGTACTGCTCCTACGAGCAGTAGTACCGCAGGCACCTGCGGTAGTGACGCATGAGGTTGCGGCAGTACCGTAGGTGCCCACGGTAGTACCGCTCCTGAGGAGCGGTAGTACCGTGGCCTCGGACCAGACTCAGCCGCTCGTGCGGCTGTAGGGGCGGATGTAATTTTTTACATCCACGCCTTGCGCGGTAGTACCGCCCCATGCGCGCGGTAGTACCGTTAGTCCTGGTCTGGCACGGCAACATGAGCAGAAGTAGGGGCGGATGTAATTTTTTACATCTGCTCCCTGCATGGTAGTACAGCATGCCATGCGCGGTAGTACCGTGTCGGAATTTTGCATTGTTTATTTTTCAGCGGAAGTTGGCACAGATGTATTTTTATTCATCCGCGCCCTTCCCTGGCTAGTCCAATCTTGCCTTGCGGTAGTACCGCAAGGGGGAGCGGTAGTACCGCGTCTGCTATAGTGCCGCTGAGGGAGTCCCGGATTAAGGGGTGTCCGGATAGCCCGACTATGACCATTGGCCGGACTCCTGGACTATGAAGATACACGATTGAAGACTTCGTCCCGTGTCCGGATGGGACTTTCCTTGGCGTGGAAGGCAAGCTTGGCGATACGGATATGTAGATCTCCAACCATTGTAACCGACTCTGTGTAACCCTAACCCTCTCCGGTGCTTATATAAACCGAAGGGTTTTAGTCCGTAGGACAAACAACAATCATACCATAGGCTAGCTTCTAGGGTTTAGCCTCTCTGATCTCGTGGTAGATCTACTCTTGTACTACCCATATCATCAATATTAATCAAGCAGGAGTAGGGTTTTACCTCCATCGAGAGGGTCCGAACCCGGGTAAAAACATCGTTTCCCTTGTCTCCTGTTACCATCCGCCTAGACGCACAATTCGGGACCCCCTACCCGAGATCCGCCGGTTTTGACATCGACATTGGTGCTTTCATTGAGAGTTCCTCTGTGTCGTGATCTTTAGGCCCGATGGCTCCTCCGATCGTCAACAACGATGCGGTCCAGGGTGAGACCTGTCTCCCCGGATGGATCTTCGTATTCCGCGGCTTTGCACTGCGGGCCAATTCGCTTGGCCATCTGGAGCAGATACAAAGCTACGCCCCTGGCCATTAGATCTGATTTGGAAGTTTGAACTATATGGCTGACGTCCGCGGAGACTCGATCTTCGACGGGTTCGAGCCACAGCCAAGCGCGCCGCACTGTCACGATGGGCATGATCTAGCTGTACCGCCGAACAGTGGCCTGGAGGCCGCACAAGTGTCCGCTCCGACCCTTAGCTTGGAGCCGACTGCGCCGATCGAGGACGGGTGGCTGGACACCGCCTCGGGGGCTGCTATCTCCAAGGCGATTGAGCCGAACACCAACCCTTTCCTTTGCGAAGCTCGTGACTCCAAGGTGCCAGACTCCTCTCCGGACTCCGAACCTTCCGCGCTACTGCCAATCGAACCCAATTGGGCGCCGATCATGGAGTTCATCACCGCGGAAATCTTTCAGCACTCGCCCTTTGGCGACATCCTGAACTCAGTGAAGTCTCTCTCTTTACCAGGAGAGCCCTGGCCGGATTATGTTCAGTAAGGTTGGGATGTGGACGACGAAGAAATTCAAAGCCCACCCACCACCCACTTCGTAGCCACTATCGAAAGTTTAAACGTGCTCGATTTCGACTCCGAAGACATCAACGGTATGGACGACGATGTAGGAGATAAGCATGAACCAGCACCGATAAGGCACTGGACTACCACATCATCTCACGATGTATACATGGTGGACACACCTAAAGGAAGCGACGACGTGGAACAACGGGACGCCACGAGGAATCATTCCCTCGAAAAGCAGTCAAAACGGCGACGTAAGCGCCGCTCAAAATCCTGCCTCGACAAAGACAACAGCCATACAGACCCAGCCATAGAGCAGGGCGAACCGGTGGACGACGAACATGCCATCGCGCAACCATCCGAACAGGACAACTTGGATAAACAATCAGTCCCCGATGAAGATAACAGTCAGGAGGATCTCACGCCGAACAAGTTGCTGGAGTAGAAGAACCTCCACAAAAGGCTCGTCGCCACTACGCGTAGCCTGAAAAAGCAGAAGCGGAAGCTCAAAACACCGGAAGATGCGCTCAGAATCAGAAGGAGCAAAGTACTCAACACCGCAGACAAATACGGCGATAGTCTCCGAACAAAGAGCTACCCGAAGCGAAAACTACTGCCCGAATTTGATGAGGAGGCCGTAGAGCCCCCGCAATCAAAGAACAGGGAGACCACCCGGTCGGATAGACGACCCCATGGCAAACATAGAGCGGCAAACGGCGCCGCACACAAGCTGGCACGCGATCCACACACGGATTCACATATAAAAGATGGCCCAGTTAGATCTATCTACGGGCCTAGAAAGCAAGCTCTAGTAAGCAATGCAACACATCAAGTATCCTAATATTGCGGTACACCTAAATATAGGGGTGCCGCACACCCCCGATGTTTCACCGATGAGGTTCTGGATTATGAATTTCCATCGGGATTCAAGCCCGTAAACATAGAGGCATACGACGGAACAACAGACCCTGGAGTCTGGATTGAGGATTACATCCTCCACATACACATGGCTAGAGGAGATGACCTCCACGCCATAAAATACTTACCCCTCAAGCTCAAAGGGCCAGTCCAGCATTGGCTCAAAAGCCTCCCCGAAAACACCATTGGAAGTTGGGAAGAGATCGAGGACGCTTTTCGGGCAAATTTTCAAGGGACCTAGGTCCGACCTCCGGATGCAGACGATTTAAGTCACATAACTCAGTAGCCCGGAGAGTCAGCTCGAAAATTCTGGAACAGATTCCTTACTAAAAAAACCAAATTGAAGGAAATATGCCCTAGAGGCAATAATAAAGTTATTATTTATTTCCTCATATCATGATAAATGTTTATTATTCATGCTAGAATTGTATTAACCGGAAACATGATACATGTGTGAATACATAGACAAACATATAGTCACTAGTATGCCTCTACTTGACTAGCTCATTAATCAAAGATGGTTATGTTTCCTGACCATAGACATGTGTTGTCATTTGATTAATGGGATCACATCATTAGGAGAATGATGTGATTGACATGACCCATCACGTTAGCTTAGCACTTAATCGTTTAGTATTCTGCTATTGCTTTCTTCATAACTTATACATGTTCCTGTAACTATGAGAATTATGCAACTCCCGTTTACCGGAGGAACACTTTGGGTACTACCAAACGTCACAACATAACTGGGTGATTATAAAGGAGTACTACAGGTGTCTCCAAAGGTACATGTTGAGTTGGCGTATTTCGAGATTAGGATTTGTCACTCCGATTGTCGGAGAGGTATCTCTGGGCCCTCTCGGTAATACTCATCACTTAAGCCTTGCAAGCATTATAACTAATGAGTTAGTTATGAGATGACGTATTACAGAACGAGTAAAGTGACTTGCCGGTAACGAGATTGAACTAGGTATTGGATACCGACGATCAAATCTCGGGCAAGTAACATACCGATGACAAAGGGGACAACGTATGTTGTTATGCGGTTTGACCGATAAAGATCTTCGTAGAATATGTAGGAACCAATATGGGCATCCAGGTCCCGCTATTGGTTATTGACCGAGAATGGTTTTAGGTCATGTCTACATAGTTCTCGAACCCGTAGGGTCCGCACGCTTAACGTTTCAATGACAGTTTTATTATGAGTTTATAAGTTTTGATGTACCGAAGGTTGTTCGGAGTCCCGGATGTGATTACGGACATGACGAGGAGTCTCGGAATGGTCGAGACATAAAGATTGATATATTGTAAGCCTATGTTTGGACATCGAAATGGTTCCGGGTGTAATCGGCATTTTACCGGAGTACCGGGAGGTTACCGGAACCCCCCGGGGGTTTAATGGGCCTACATGGGCCAAGAGGGAGAAGAGGGAAGGAGCCAGGAGGGGGCCGCGCGCCCCTCCCCCTCCTAGTCCAAATAGGACAAGGGAAGGGGGGCGGCGCCCCCCCCTTTCCTTCCCCTCTTCCTCCTCTTTCCCCCCTTCTCCTACTCCTACTTGGAAAGAGGGAGTCCTACTCCCGATGGGAGTAGGACTCCCCCCCTTGGCGCGCCCTCTAGGCCTGCCGCCTCCTCCCCCTTGGCTCCTTTATATACGGGGGCAAGGGGGCACCCAAGGACACACAAGTTGATCTACGGATGGTTCCTTAGCCGTGTGCGGTGCCCCCTTCCACCATATTCCATCTCGGTCATATCGTCGTGGAGTTTAGGCGAAGCCTTGCGCCGGTAGAACATCATCATCGTCACCACGCCGTCGTGCTGACGGAACTCATCTCCAGAGCCTTTGCTGGATCGAAGGGCCGGAGATCGTCATCGAGCTGAACGTGTGCTGAACTCGGAGGCCCCGTACGTTCGGTGCTTGGATCGGTCGGATCGTGAAGACGTACGACTACATCAACCGCGTTGTGCTACCGCTTCCGGTTACGGTCTACGAGGGTACGTGGACGAACACTCTCCCCTCTCGTTGCTATATCATCACCATGATCTTGCGTGTGCGTAGGAAATTTCTTGAAATTACTACGTTACCCAACAGTGGTATCAGAGCCTAGGTTTTATGCGTTGATGTTATATGCACGAGTAGAACACAAGTGAGTTGTGGGCGATACAAGTCATACTTCTTACCAGCATGTCATACTTTGGTTCGGCGGTATTGTGATATGAAGCGTCCCGGACCGACATTACGCGTACGCTTACGCGAGACTGGTTTCACCGTTACGAGCACTCGTGCTTAAAGGTGACTGGCGTGTGTCTGTCTCTCTCACTTTAGCTGAATCGAGTGTGGCTACGCCCGGTCCTTGCGAAGGTTAAAACAGCACCAACTTGACGAACTATCGTTGTGGTTTTTGATGCGTAGGTAAGAACGGTTCTTGCTAAGCCCGTAGCAGCCACGTAAAATTTTCAACAACAAAGTAGAGGACGTCTAACTTGTTTTTGCAGGGCATGTTGTGATGTGATATGGTCAAGACGTGATGCTATATTTTTTGTATGAGATGATGATGTTTTGTAACCGAAGTTATCGGCAACTGGCAGGAGCCATATGGTTGTCGCTTTATTGTATGAAATGCAAACGCCCTGTAATTGCTTTACTTTATCACTAAGTGGTAGCGATAGTCGTAGAAGCAATAGATGGCGTAACGACAACGATGCTACGGCGGAGATCAAGGTGTCGCGCCGGTGACGATGGTGATCATAACGGTGCTTCGAAGATGGAGATCACAAGCACAAGATGATGATGGCCATATCATATCACTTATATTGATTGCATGTGATGTTTATCCTTTATGCATCTTATCTTGCTTTGATTGACGGTAGCATTTTAAGATGATCTCTCGCTAATTATCAAGAAGTGTTCTCCTTGAGTATGCACCGTTGCGAAAGTTCTTCGTGCTGAGACACCACGTGATGATCGGGTGTGATAGGCTCTACGTTCAAATACAACGGGTGCAAAAGAGTTGCACATGCGGAATACTCAGGTTATACTTGACGAGCCTAGCATATACAGATATGGCCTCGGAACACGGAGACCGAAAGGTCGAGCGTGAATCATATAGTAGATATGATCAACATAGAGATGTTCACCATTCAAACTACTCCATCTCACGTGATGATCGGACATGGTTTAGTTGATTTGGATCACGTGATCACTTAGATGACTAGAGAGATGTCTGTCTAAGTGGGAGTTCTTAAGTAATATGATTAATTGAACTTAAATTTATCATGAACTTAGTACCTGATAGTATTTTGCTTGTCTATGTTTGTTTGTAGATAGATGGCTTGTGCTGTTGTTCCGTTGAATTTTAATGCGTTCCTTGAGAAAGCAAAATTGAAAGATGATGGTAGCAATTACACGGACTGGGTCCGTAACCTGAGGATTATCCTCATTGCTGCACAGAAAAGTTACGTCCTGGAAGCACCGCTGGGTGCCAGGCCTGCTGCTGATGCAACTGACGATGTTAAGAATGTCTGGCAGAGCAAAGCTGATGACTACTCTATAGTTCTGTGTGCCATGCTTTACGGCTTAGAACCGGGCCTTCAACGACGTTTTGAATGTCATGGAGCATATGAGATGTTCCAGGAGTTGAAGTTAATATTTCAAGCTAATGCCCAGATTGAGAGATATGAAGTCTCCAATAAGTTCTATAGCTGCAAGATGGAGGAGAATAGTTCTGTCAGTGAACACATACTCAAAATGTCTGGGTATAATAATCACTTGATTCAACTGGGAGTTAATCTTCCTAATGATAGTGTCATTGACAGAATTCTCCAATCACTGCCACCAAGCTACAAGAGCTTCGTGATGAACTATAATATGCAAGGGATGAACAAGACTATTCCCGAGCTCTTCGCAATGCTAAAAGCTGCGGAGGTAGAAATCAAGAAGGAGCATCAAGTGTTGATGGTCAACAAGACCACTAATTTCAAGAAGAATGGCAAAGGGAAGAAGAAGGGGAACTTCAAAAAGAACGGCAAGCAAGTTGTTGCTCAAGAGAAGAAACCCAAGTCTGGACCTAAGCCTGAAACTGAGTGCTTCTACTGCAAGCAGACTGGACACTGGAAGCGGAACTGCCCCAAGTATTTGGCGGATAAGAAGGATGGCAAAGTGAACAAAGGTATATGTGATATACATGTTATTGATGTGTACCTTACTAATGCTCGCAGTAGCACCTGGGTATTTGATACTGGTTCTGTTGCTAATATTTGCCACTCGAAACAGGGACTACGGATTAAGCGAAGATTAGCTAAGGACGAGGTGACGATGCGCGTGGGAAATGGTTCCAAAGTCGATGTGATCGCGGTCGGCACGCTACCTCTACATCTACCATCGGGATTAGTTTTAGACCTAAATAATTGTTATTTGGTGCCAGCGTTGAGCATGAACATTATATCTGGATCTTGTTTGATGCGAGGCGGTTATTCATTGAAATTAGAGAATAATGGTTGTACTATTTATATGAGTAATATCTTTTATGGTCATGCACCCTTGAAGAGTGGTCTATTTTTATTGAATCTCGATAGTAGTGATACACATATTCATAGTGTTGAAACCAAAAGATGCAGAGTTGGTAATGATAGTGCAACTTATTTGTGGCACTGCCGTTTAGGTCATATCGGTGTAAAGCGCATGAAGAAACTCCATACTGATGGGCTTTTGGAATCACTTGATTATGAATCACTTGGTACTTGCGAACCGTGCCTTATGGGAAAGATGACTAAAACGCCATTCTCCAGTACTATGGAGAGAGCAACAGATTTGTTGGAAATCATACATACAGTTGTATGTGGTCCAATGAATGTTGAGGCTCGTGGCGGATATCGTTATTTTCTCACCTTCACAGATGATTTAAGCAGATATGGGTATATCTACTTAATGAAACACAAGTCTGAAACATTTGAAAAGTTCAAAGAATTTCAGAGTGAAGTGGAAAATCATCGTAACAAGAAAATAAAGTTTCTACGATCTGATCGTGGAGGAGAATATTTGAGTTACGAGTTTGGTCTACACTTGAAACAATGCGGGATAGTCTCGCAACTCACCCCACCTGGAACACTACAACGAAATGGTGTGTCCGAACGTCATAATCGTACTTTACTTGATATGGTACGATCTATGATGTCTCTTACTGATCTACCGCTATCGTTTTGGGGTTATGCTTTAGAGACGACCGCATTCACGTTAAATAGGGCACCATCAAAATCCGTTGAGACGACGCCTTATGAACTGTGGTTTGCAAGAAACCAAAGTTGTTGTTTCTTAAAGTTTGGGGCTGTGATGCTTATGTGAAGAAACTTCAACTAGATAAGCTCGAACCCAAATTGGAGAAATGTGTCTTCATAGGATACCCAAAGGAGACTATTGGGTACACCTTCTATCACAGATCTGAGGGCAAGATTTTCGTTGCTAAATTCGGATCCTTTCTAGAGAAGGAGTTTCTCTCGAAAGAAGTGAGTGGCAGGAAAGTAGAACTTGCCGAGATAACTGTATCTACTCCCTTATTGGAAAGTAGTTCATCACAAGAACCGGTTCCTGTGACAACTACACCAATCAGTGAGGAAGCTAATGATATTGATCATGAAACTTCAGAACAAGTTTCTACAGAACCTCGTAGGTCTACCAGAGTAAGATCCGCACCAGAGTGGTACGGTAATCCTATTCTGGAAGTCATGTTACTTGACCATGATGAACCTACGAACTATGAGGAAGCGATGATGAGCCCATATTCTGCAAAATGGCTAGAGGCCATGAAATCTGAGATGGGATCCATGTATGAAAACAAAGTATGGACTTTGGTTGACTTGCCCGATGATCGGCAAGCTATTGAGAATAAATGGATCTTTAAGAAGAAGACTGACGCTGATGGTAATGTAACTGTCTATAAAGCCCGACTTGTTGCGAAAGGTTTTCGACAAGTTCAAGGGGTTGACTACGATGAGACTTTCTCACCCGTAGCGATGCTTAAGTCTGTCCAAATCATGTTAGCTATTGCTGCATTTCATGATTATGAAATTTGGCAAATGGATGTCAAGACTGCATTCTTGAATCGATTTCTAGAATAAGAGTTGTATATGATGCAACCGGAAGGTTTTGTTGATCCAAAAGGTGCTAACAAAGTGTGCAAGCTCCAGCGTTCCATTTATGGACTGGTGCAAGCATCTCGGAGTTGGAATAAACGCTTTGATAGTGTGATCAAAGCATATGGTTTTATACAGACTTTTGGAGAAGCCTGTATTTACAAGAAAGTGAGTGGGAGCTCTGTAGCATTTCTAATTTTATATGTAGATGACATATTGTTAATTGGAGATGATATAGAATTTCTAGATAGCATAAAGGGATACTTGAATAAAAGTTTTTCAATGAAAGACCTTGGAGAAGCTGCTTATATATTGGGCATCAAGATCTATAGAGATAGATCAAGACGCTTAATAGGACTTTCACAAAGCACATACCTTGACAAAATTTTGAAAAAGTTCAAAATGGATCAGGCAAAGAAAGGATTCTTGCCTGTGCTACAAGGTGTGAAGTTGAGTCAAACTCAATGCCCGACCACAGCAGAAGATAGAGAGAAAATGAAAGATGTTCCCTATGCTTCAGCCATAGGCTCTATCATGTATGCAATGTTGTGTACCAGACCTGATGTATGCTTAGCAATAAGCTTGGCAGGAAGGTACGAAAGTAATCCAGGAGTGGATCACTGGACAGCAGGTCAAGAACATCCTGAAATACCTGAAAAGGACTAAGGATATGTTTCTCGTATATGGAGGTGACAAAGAGCTAGTCGTAAAAGGTTACGTCGATGCAAGCTTTGACACTGATCCGGACGATTCTAAATCACAAACCGGATACGTGTTTATATTAAACGGTGGAGCTGTAAGTTGGTGCAGTTCTAAACGAAGCGTCGTGGCGGGATCTACATGTGAAGCGGAGTACATAGCTACTTCTGAAACAGCGAATGAAGGAGTCTGGATGAAGGAGTTCATTTCCGATCTAGGTGTCATACCTAGTGCATCGGGACCAATGAAGATCTTCTGTGACAATACTGGTGCAATTGCCTTGGCAAAGGAATCCAGATTTCACAAGAGGACCAAGCACATCAAGAGACGCTTCAATTCCATACAGGACCAAGTCCAAGTGGGAGACATAGAGATTTGCAAGATACATACGGATCTGAATGTTGCAGACCCGTTGACTAAGCCTCTCTCACGAGCAAAGCATGATCAGCACCAAGACTCCATGGGTGTTAGAATCATTACTATGTAATCTAGATTATTGACTCTAGTGCAAGTGGGAGACTGAAGGAAATATGCCCTAGAGGCAATAATAAAGTTATTATTTATTTCCTCATATCATGATAAATGTTTATTATTCATGCTAGAATTGTATTAACCGGAAACATGATACATGTGTGAATACATAGACAAACATATAGTCACTAGTATGCCTCTACTTGACTAGCTCATTAATCAAAGATGGTTATGTTTCCTGACCTTAGACATGTGTTGTCATTTGATTAATGGGATCACATCATTAGGAGAATGATGTGATTGACATGACCCATCCCGTTAGCTTAGCACTTGATCGTTTAGTATTCTGCTATTGCTTTCTTCATGACTTATACATGTTCCTGTAACTATGAGAATTATGCAACTCCCGTTTATCGGAGGAACACTTTGGGTACTACCAAACGTCACAACGTAACTGGGTGATTATAAAGGAGTACTACAGGTGTCTCCAAAGGTACATGTTGAGTTGGCGTATTTCGAGATTAGGTTTTGTCACTCCGATTGTCGGAGAGGTATCTCTGGGCCCTCTCGGTAATACTCATCACTTAAGCCTTGCAAGCATTATAACTAATGAGTTAGTTATGAGATGACGTATTACAGAACGAGTAAAGAGACTTGCCGGTAATGAGATTGAACTAGGTATTGGATACCGACGATCAAATCTCGGGCAAGTAACATACCGATGACAAAGGGAACAACGTATGTTGTTATGCGGTTTGACCGATAAAGATCTTCGTAGAATATGTAGGAACCAATATGGGCATCCAGGTCCCACTATTGGTTATTGACCGAGAATGGTTTTAGGTCATGTCTACATAGTTCTCGAACCCGTAGGGTCCGCACGCTTAACATTTCGATGACAGTTTTATTATGAGTTTATAAGTTTTGATGTACCGAAGGTTGTTCGGAGTCCCGGATGTGATTACAGACATTACGAGGAGTCTCGCAATGGTCGAGACATAAAGATTGATATATTGGAAGCCTATGTTTGGACATCGGAATGGTTCCGGGTGAAATCGGCATTTTACCGGAGTACCGGGAGGTTACCGGAACCCCCCGGGGGGTTAATGGGCCTACATGGGCCAAGAGGGAGAAGAGGGAAGGAGCCAGGAGGGGGCCGCGCGCCGCTCCCCGTCCTAGTCCGAATAGGACAAGGGAAGGGGGGTGGCGCCCCCCTTTCCTTCCCCTCTTCCTCCTCTTTCCCCCCTTCTCCTACTCCTACATGGAAAGAGGGAGTCCTACTCCCCCCCTTGGCGCGCCCTCTAGGCCGGCCTCCTCCTCCCCCTTGGCTCCTTTATATACGGGGGCAAGGGGGCACCCTAGGACACACAAGTTGATCTACGGATCGTTCCTTAGCCGTGTGCGGTGCCCCCTTCCACCATATTCCACCTCGGTCATATCGTCACGGAGTTTAGGCGAAGCCCTGCGCCGTTAGAACATCATCATCGTCACCACGCCGTCATGCTGACGGAACTCATCTCCAGAGCATTTGCTGGATCGGAGGGCCGGAGATCGTCATCGAGCTGAACGTGTGCTGAACTCGGAGGCCCCGTACGTTCGGTGCTTGGATCGGTCGGATCGTGAAGACGTACGACTACATCAACCACGTTGTGCTAACGCTTCCGCTTACGGTCTACGAGGGTACGTGGACGAACACTCTCCCCTCACGTTGCTATATCATCACCATGATCTTGCGTGTGCGTAGGAAATTTTTTGAAATTACTATGTTACCCAACACAAATAGTCGACTGTACGGACGCCGAAGCCTTAGGAGCTTTCAAACACAACGTCCGTGACGAATGGCTCTCCAGACACCTCGGCCAAGAAAAGCCAAGAACAATGGCCGCATTAACAAGCCTCATGACCCGCTTTTGCGCGGGACAAGACAGCTGGCTAGCAAGATGCAGTACCAGTGACCCAAGTACATTCGAAGTCAGGGATGGAAATGGGAAACCGCAACGCAACAAGGACCAGCGCCGGACCAAGGAAAACAGCCCGAAGAGCACGACAGTCAACGCCAGATTCAAAAGCTCTCTGCAGATTCATAAAAAACTGCCCCTTAAGGATAACAGGGACGAGCTATCTAACTTAAACAAAATCTTGGACAAGATATGCCAAATCCACAGTACCCCCGGGAAGCCTGCAAACCATACCCACAGAGATTGTTGGGTCTTCAAGCAGTCCAGCAAACTCAACGCCGAACACAAGGGGCTCTACACACCAAGTGAGGACAATGACGAACCCCACAAGCAGAGCACCGGAAAACAAAAGAATTTCCCACAAGAAGTCAAAATAGTAAACTCACTCCACGTGACAAAAGGGAAAAATAGAGCGGTGCCCATAGAGGTACGCGCCATACAGCCTATCCCAGAGGAGTCCCGCCACTGGTTGTTAAACCCAATCACCTTCGACCTTCAGGATTACTCTTGAAGTATCCGGAATGCAGGATGGACTGCCTTAATATTAGATCCAATAATTGACGGACTCCAATTTACACAAGTCCTAATGGACGGCGGCAGTGATCTAAACCTGCTATACCAGGACACAATCCGCAAAATGGGGATAGACCCAACCAAAATTCGCCATAGCAACACTTCCTTTCAAGGGGTAATGCCAGGCTCATATGCCCATTTTACGGGTTCTCTACTGCTAGAAGTTGTGTTTGGCTCACCCGACAACTTCCACCGCAAAAAGTTAACCTTCCACCTCGCCCCATTTACAAGTAGCTACCAAGCACTACTGGGACGCGAAGCTTTTGCCCGCTTTAACGCAATACCGCATTATGCATCCCTTACACTTAAAATGCCCGGTCTGCGAGGCATCATCACCTTAAAGGGAAATATCGAGTGTTGCTCGAGCGCGGAAGATTGTGTGACTGCCTTGATAGCCACACACTAAACAACTTCACTAATCAAAGCACCTAAACAGGTCGTTCAGACCCCGGACACGGTTAGACGAGTCCGGCGTAAACATACAAGGGCTTACTAGCCGCATACCCCCGCACAAGGGGCTCCGAGCATGTACAACAAGAGACAGTAAAGCTCAATATTATTCATTTTTTGAATCATACTTTGTTTATTTAATATAACGTACATTTTCGCACGATCTTTTTCAACTAAGTTCCTCTCTTTTATAGATGAACACCGTGCTACACCCGTCCAGGATACGGCACAATGGAGACACAGGCGCAGACGTGCAGTAGGGACCCGTTGCAACGATTCTTTTCAGATTAAGACCCTGCGTAAACCTTTTTTACTGTCTCTTGTTGATATACACCCCCCGGTTTTTTGCTATCATCGAGGAGGAGGCTCGCATTTTGGCATGGGCCATGTCAGAATTTCGCACGTACCTGGACACCAGGGGCTTATTACAAAGGGCGTTGTTCGGACCGTTTTCATAAAGACCGAATACCTTAGGGAGTGTTCGGCGTCTCGAGTTAGGCCTTATATGCATCAGCTCCGAATCATTTCTTTGGTCAAATGTTGGGTTTGCCCGGCTCCTGTGTTTTGCTGCCTTACGTTCCGCTCCATCGGCTAAGGCGGCACCTGGAGAACTACTGCGATTGCGCCCCGGTTCGGCCAGGCGAGCACCTCAGTAGAGAAAGCCGAAAACTGACTGTCATGATATAGCGTGAGACTGGTCAACCACTCGATTTCCCGCCGGAATCTATAGGATTCCTCCGCATTGATGAAGGACCGTTTCCCGGTTAGGCACATACGCGCCCCTAATTCGGGTGAGCGCGGTGCCCCTAGGGGCTATATCGTACCCCCACTGTCAAACTCCTATGGCTAAGTGAAAGTGATAAAGCATTATAGTCCGGTTGCCTAGTTTGCTGCGCTACCACCTCCTTTATAGGACCAAGACGTTGGATCAAGTGTGAAAATGTGCCTTTTGCAAACACCCCCGCGTTATATGCGTGGGGGCTGAAGCCGAAGACTGCCATCTTTCAGGTTATATATACATATACATTAGCGGCCGCACAGGAGGTATTTTAATTCTTGAAAGGCACAAGTATAAAAAGCTCTTATATTCCATCGATACATTGTTTCACAATAAAACATGTTACTCGAACATAATATCCTTCGAGCACTGCGTCTCTACTAAGCGAGCGCCCTCCAGAACTTCCTGACAATAGTGCTCGACAGGTACTCGGCTTCCGTCCGAATCTTGGGATGCAACATCGGTGGCCTTCATCTCCGCCCAGTATGTCTTGACACGGGCAAGAGCCATCCGTGCACCCTCTATGCATGCCGACCTCCTCATTGCATTGATATGCGGCACCGCACCAAGGAACTGCTGCACCAAGCCAAAATAACTCTTTGGCTCGGGCCTTTTCGGCCACAAAAGACTCACGACATCCTTCATGGAAAGTCCAGATAACCTATTTAGCTCCGCTCATTCGGCCAAGTGATTGGTTAATGGAAGTGGGCACTCTGGATTATGGAATTGCGACCAAAAAACCTTTTCCATTTCGTGATCCTTTTGATCTCGGAAGTGTTCGGCCGCGTCCGCAGCACTTGCCGCCAGGTCCAGATAAGCATCCTCCACACTCCACAGCCGGTCCAACTGAGCATATTTAGGATCCACGAATTTCCTCCGCAGCAGAAAGGGCTTTCCAGCCGTGATATCTCTGGCCTGACGCAGCTCCTCCTTCATAGCTCTCATCGCAGAGCGAGCATCCTTGGCTTCAGCACTGGCCTTCTTCAGGTCCTCTTGCAACACACGATCTTCTTTTCCAAGAAGCTTGCAGCGGTCGGCAGCATTCTTCAACTCCACGGCCATCTCAGCCATTTCCTTCTTGCTTCGACAGTGAGCAGCCTGTTCGGCTTTTAGCTCTTCGGCCGCCTTTAAGGCAGCCGCATCACTCTTTCGGGCCTGCTCTTTGGCTCGGGCGAGCTCCGCCCGAAGGTTCTCCATGGCAGCGGCACCATCTGCATCAAGCATACATGTTGTAAGGCACGGGCATCAAGCTCCTTACTAGGTGTCCGCGGAGAAATTGCATACCTTGCGACTCGTCAAGTCGCTTATTGACAAGAGCGATGTCGGCATCCGCCATGTCAAGTTGCCGCTTTAATTCGGCAAAATCATCAGTCCGGCTAGCCACCGGACCCTTCGCCACCAACATAGGTAGGGCTACATATTATACCTGGGATTATGATCCTCGGTGCGCTGTCATTGTTGACAACACACCGAGCCTCAGGGGCTACTATCTACACAGGGTGCATCTTATATGGGGAACTGTCAGAAGTTACTTCATTTTGCGTACCTCAAAACCTGTCAGTAAACTTCTGACGGCTTTGTGCAATCCCCTCTCAGCTGATGAAATCCTTTCAATCATCGTACCCATTAACACACGGTGATCTTCTGAGATAGACGCTCGCCTGAGCAGATCCTTCAGCTCCTCCGACCGTACACCAGGTGGTGCCGGACTCGTCCGATGGCCTTTTTCGAAGGCCGGACGCGGAGGGCTTTGAGGGGACATACGACTGCTTTCCGCCCCCCCGGACTCGGAGAAACCCTCCGCGATGGCACCCCACGGTCGCCCGCCTCGCAAGACGATACGGCGGGGGGAGGCGTTTCGCTCTCTATCATCTCCGGATGGAGATCCCTCGAAGATGAGCTCTGCTGAGAAGGGCTGAGATCCGAACTACAAGGTAAAATTTCGGTTATCTTCATTAGAAATAGGGCAGGGATATCCTTTATTTTAAATTAAACTCCCCTTTTTACTTACGGCTCGGTGGAGGGCTGATCCCCTTGAGGGCATAATGCGGCCGAGGCATCTCTCGGCGCAGGACCCTCTGACGAAGATTTCTTCCCCCGCTTTGAGACCATGGTCTCCGGGTCTTCAGAGGCGGTCCTCTTCTTCCCTTGGATGGAGGGATTCTCGATCCCTCCTTTCCTGATAGCCTCCTTCACGGAGGCGGTAGCTTCCTTGTTCCCCCCTTCACCTTCTTCCGAAGGCGCAACCCCCAGCATCCTGGTTAACACGGGATCTGGCGTGGTCTCAGGGAGGGGGGCCGGACACCTGATTAACTTTGCTTTCGCTATCCACTCCTGTTCAAAGAACAACTCTTTTAAAGGGCAAGTTCGTGATAAATATGGGATAGCGTGTCCGGGTACAGGGCTACTTACTTGAGTATCCGGGCGATTGCAGCTCAGACCTGCATCCTCGGTCAAGTCTGGACACATCGCTTGTGATCCGAAGAAAAGCTTGTACATCTCCACGGGCGTCGCGCCCATAAAATGTTGGAGAGCTCATGATCCCTCCGGGTTAAATTCCCACAGGCGAAGGAGGCGACGTTTGCAGGGTAGGATGCGATGAATCAGCATGACCTGCGCTACTACGACCAGAGTGATCTCTCTCTCTCTAGAAGGTCTTGAATGCGGCCCTGCAACAAGGGACGTCCTTGGACGGCTCCCAGTCAAGTCCTTTATTGATCCATGATGCCAGCCGCGGTGGAGGACTCGAGGGAAAGGAAGGTGGCGCCACCCATTTGGTGCGCCTGGGAGCTGTGATATAAAACCACTCTTGTTGCCATAGGCTGAGCTCCTCTTGAAAAGAGCCCTCGGGCCATAGAGCATGAGCATTCCTGCTTATAACAGCCCCTCCGCACTCTGCCTGCTGCCCCTTGATCATCTTCGGCTCCACCTTGAAGGTCTTGAGCCACAATCCGAAGTGAGGGGTAATGCGGAGGAAGGCTTCGCATACGACAATGAACGATGAGATGTGGAGGATGGACTCCGGATCCAAGTCATGAAATTCCAACCCATAATAAAACATGAGCCCCCTCACGAAGGGGTCCGTCGGGAAGCCTAGCCCCCGAAGAAAGTGAGATGCGAACACCATGCTTTCACCAGGCTAGGGAGTGGGAACAACCTGCCCTTGGGCAGGCAGCCTATGCAAAATTTCGCCGGTTAGATACTTGGCATCTCTTAGCTTTAGCACAGCTTCTTGCGTAATGGAAGAAGGCATCCACCGGCCTTGCAGGTTGGAGCCGGACATCATCGAAGGTCCAAAGCGCCTGAATCTGGAGCTTTGGGTGTTGGAACTCGAGGCGAGGGGCGGATTCGATTGAGATTGAAAGAAAGGAGTGGAGCCTTGGTCTCTTTATAAAGAGGTTGAATACCAAGAGCCTTCCCCATGACCATTCGGGACTCGCCTTCGATGGAGGAGATGCGCCAACGGGCACGACTGGGTTACCCACGCCTGTATTAATGAGAATCCCGGAATAAGGGGACACGATCTTTGCTTTGACAAGACGTGCCAAGGAAACCGCCTCGCTAAATGCGCTGAGGTGGGATAGTAAAACGATTCGAATAAAGGCTTGGCCATGGTGTGATGTCACGCCATGGAATATGTCAGGATATTGAATTTGTGTAAATATTATTCTCTCTACGGTGGTATGTTGAACTTATTTTGCAGAGCCGGACACTATCCTTGTGTTCAAAATCTTCTATGAAGTATTCGGAGGAGGAACATGCCTTGCAATGCCGAAGAAAATATGCGCGCCGGACTTATCGTCATTGAAGCCTGGTTCAGGGGCTACTGAGGGAGTCCCGGATTAGGGGGTGTCCGGATAGCCGGACTATGACCATTGGCCGGACTCCTGGACTACGAAGATACAAGATTGAGGACTTCGTCCCGTGTCCGGATGGGACTTTCCTTGGCGTGGAAGGCAAGCTTGGCGATACGGATATGTAGATCTCCTACCATTGTAACCGACTCTGTGTAACCCTAACCCTCTCCGATGCCTATATAAACCGGAGGGTTTTAGTCCGTAGGACGAACAACAATCATACCATAGGCTAGCTTCTAGGGTTTAGCCTCTTTGATCTCGTGGTAGATCTACTCTTGTACTACCCATATCATCAATATTAATCAAGCAGGAGTAGGGTTTTACGTCCATCGAGAGGGCCCGAACCTGGGTAAAAACATTGTGTCCCTTGTCTCCTGTTACCATCCGCCTAGACGCACAGTTCGGGACCCCTTACCCGAGATCCGCCAGTTTTGACACCGACAGCCGCCCTCAGCCTTTGCGGTTCAGGCCTGGGCTAGCTCCTGCCGTAGCAGCGGTAGTACGGTGGGCCGCCGTGGTAGTACCGTGAGCCCTTGCGGTAGTACCGCTTGTCTTGGGCGGTAGTATCGTAGGTCGCGGGCTGGTTAGTGGATAACGGTTGGATTTGTCTCTCCACTATATAAGGAGTGTCTTCTTCCTCTAGTTGACTATCTCTTCCAACCCTAAGCTCCATTGTTGCTCCAAGCTCCATTTTCACCCGATCTCTCTCCCTAGCTAATCAAACTTGTTGATTTGCTCGGGATTGGTTGAGAAGGCCCCGATCTACACTTCCACCAAGAGAAATTTGATTCCCCCCACTAATCCCTAGCAGATCTTGTTACTCTTGGGTGTTTGAGCACCCTACACGGTTGAGGTCACCGAGGAGCCATAGTCCATTGTGGTGAAGCTTCGTGGTGTCGTTGGGAGCCTCCAATTAAGTTGTGGAGATTGTCCCAACCTTGTTTGTAAAGGTTCGGTCGCCACCTTCAAGGGCACCAATAGTGGAATCATGGCATCTCACATTGTGTGAGGGCGTGAGGAGAATACGGTGGCCCTAGTGGCTTCTTGGGGAGCATTGTGCCTCCACACCATTCTAACGGAGACGTACTTCCCCTCAAAGGGAAGGAACTTCGGTAACACATCCTCGTATTCACCGGCTCCACTCTTGGTTATCTCGTGCCTTTACTTGTGCAAGCTTATTTGTGTTGTATCCCTTGCTTGCTTGTGTGCTTGTTGTTGTTGCATCATATAGGTTGCTCACCTAGTTGCATATCTAGACAACCTACTTTGATGCAAAGTTTAATTTGGTAAAGAAAAGCTAAAAATTGTTAGTTGCCTATTCACCCCCTCTAGTCAACTATATCGATCCTTTCACCGGTGAGAAGACCTAGCCCCTTATACAAGTGCAGGCTAAAGCAGTCCAACCCGGCGCGCGCCACTCAGTCGCTGAGCTTTCGGAAGAATCGTACGACGCAGAGTGCCCATACTTATTCCCGCGTGGTGGTTAGTGCGAAAAAGGCCAGAGGCCTACTCGGATCAAATATCCAAACCGTTAGTGTCTTGGTAGTGCGGTAACGATCAATGATCCATGATATGTGGTCCCGTCGCCCCATCTCACGGACTTGCGGCAAGGACTAAGAATGCCTGGCCACGCCGCGTGGAAAACTTGCGGGTATCCTCAGATCAACCCAACGTCACATCACTCATGGGTACCCCTCGGGGCCGACCCGATGTCATCATGGTTCTGTGGTAAGTCAAATAATCGTGTGTCCAAAACAGCAAGGGGAAACCCCGAGGAATCACCCTCAATGGATTCGCACTTGATGTAACCATCAAGGTGGACTTGGAGGAATCACCCTCGATGGTCCACACTTGAGGGGTTGCATGGCGGAGTCGTTATCGGGAGTGGTGAAGGAGGAATCACCCTCGATGACCACGACCGAATAGATACACTACATGATCAACATCAGAAGTGCTGACAAGGTATCACCCTCGGCACTCGATAGTAACTCTATAGAGTCGTACAACTAAGGGTGATGGGGGTGATGTGCGGTGTCGGGGCCTGGACGTCGATCACGTTGATCCAGTCATCAAACATAAAGCAGGGCGACCTGGACAAGGTGGGGGTCACTGATGGATCTCGAACCAACCTATACTAAGCAGTTTAGGATAAGAGCAACTCTAGTAGACCACGCATCCCGCCCAGACCCGTAAAATAACCGCCAAAATGCGGGTCGGGGCGGAAAAAACTGCCCGATCAGACCCCGCTCCCGGCCCGGCCCGCAAAAATTTTTAGGGGGGCACGGCAAAATCCCGACCCCAACGCGAGAAAACGCGGGTTTCCCCCTCGCAGCTGCGGTGCCCTACATATTAGCTGAAGCGATTGGTGGTGGGACATTTCATCCCGCGCTTTCTCCCACCAACCACCTCTCCTCTCCCCCCTCGCGCCGCCGCCACCCGCCGCCCAAGATTCCGGTGGAAGTAGCCGACAGGAGCACACTGGAAGGCCGCCACGCGCACGAGGCCTCCCATCCCTTCCCCCTGCGCTGGCGGGCCGCCGAATTTGCAGATCTGCGGCACTTCATCACGGGCCCCCGGATTTGGCTTTTTCCGGCCGCCGGTTATTGTGCCAGGCGATGGAGTGGTCGGGGAGCCTCTCCCGTAGCCCAAGCAAGGGTGCATCGCCGCATGCAGCTGCGGGTTGGTCCGCCCGCCGCTGCCGAAGGTTTGCGGGCATGGACTCGTCCGACCGTCCACCGGGCTCGGCGCTCACGCAAAGTCTTTGTGTCTTGCCGATGCCGCTCATAGATTGCAACGACTACACGCGGAAAGTGCTGTGGCTCACTTCGGGCACACCGAAGCACCCCGGATGGGTGTTCTTCAAATGCGAAAATGACGGGGTACGTGCACTTGCGGTAGCTCATTTCATAGCTCATTCTTTAGTTCAATTGCGGTACCTCACTTCGAGCTTGCTCATTCTTTTGTGTAGGATGATGGATGCTCATTTTTGTTTTGGGAAGGCCAATACATTGATTTGTTGATAGAAAGAAACTTAATAGATGTTAGTGCACTCCTTAGTACAATCGAAGGCAATGATGCGGCTGTATGTGCAACTAGAGGGGAAGCAACGTCTACTTCTTTCGAACCAAAGATGAAGAAAGAAGAATGCAAAATCAAGAATCCGTAGATCAACAATGAATGCATGGAGAACATATTAGTCCAACTTGTGGGAACAGTTATGGAAGTTGGAAATCTTCTGAAATGCATACTTGTGGTTCTTGTTTTCTTTGGTTTTGCTATTCTAGCCAAGATTTGGTGATATCTTTTGTATCTAATGTTGTTGCAAAAGCAAAGAAATGCATTATACTAGATTAATTTAAGTTGCAAATCTAAGTTTTTGCGGGCCGGGAGGAGCTGCGCCAGATCAGAACCCGCATAATGGACCCGGAAAAAAGGATATTCTGGGAATATCCTTTTTACGGGTCCATTATGCGGGGTCTGCAACTGTGGCCGTCCACGCCGGCCCGCAAAAACGTTTTTGCGCAAACTACAAAACACATTTTGCGGGCCAGGAGGATGCGGGGTCTTCTAGAGTTGCTCTAAACAGGTAACGTATGAAAGCAGGTAACACAAACAGGCTATGTATCAAAATAGGATCATATAAAAGTAGTAGCAGTTCTAATGCAAGCATGAGAGGGAAAGAAATGGGCGATATCGGAATGGTCAATGGGGCTTTGCTTGCCTGGAAGCTCTGTAGACAGATACAGACCCTCGAAGGTGAAGTAGTCGATCACTGGTTCAACCGCATTCTCGGGGTCTACAGGAAAGAAGTAACAGAGGAGGAACGCAATAAATAACCGCGGTGCTAGGGGTGACCTAACGCAGTACTACATGTTGAAGACGGAGACGGAAAACATCCGGAGGGGTTTTCCCGGCATTTGGCATTTTCTGGACAGATGAAAAGAGGGGGGCGGTTCCATGTTCAGCATGCTAGGGGCATGTGACATATGAACGGACCGCGTATTTGGATTCATTGGATTTTTCTGAGCAACTTTCATGTAGAAAACTTTCTCATCCGAACTACAGTTTATTTTCTATGAATTTTCAAAGACTTAAACAATATTCTAAAATATTAAATTAATTCCAAATTAAAAAGGAAATTGCTAAATGCACGCAGAAGTGTACACATCAGTGGGCTTGTGAGGATGATAATGGGACCCGGGGGTCCTAAGTCAGCAGTCAAAGTCATTGTTGACCAGTCAACTTGGCACATGGGGTCCACCTGCCATTGACTGAAGTTAACAGATTTATTTTATTGGGTTTACACATGGTGGGGCCGACATGTAATATGCACAAGTTATATCAAAGGTTATTTAATAAGGGGGTCCCACATGTCATAGAGTACAACTAAAATTAAACCTAAACATAAAATTAAACTAACAATGGGGGGTTGTTTTAATTGGGGATTAGCCCCTAAGCTAAACAAAGAGCTGGCCCTAACATGCAGTGGCCCAAGGCGATCACTCGGGCGCACGCACGCTCGACCAGGCAGGCACAAGCCACGGTCGAGCGCGGCCTAGGAGGCGCATGGGGCAGGCGGAGTAGTAGGCGGTAGCGGCAGCAGCAGCAGGCCCCGTGTCAGCACCCCTGACGCGCCGGGTCTGTAGGGCAGCGACCACGCCAGCAACAACACTGCCCAGCAGCACAACAGACCAAGGCGGCCCAATCCACGAGTCCACGGGCCAGAATGGACAAGCTGAGCCCTTGACAGATACTTAAGGAGGAAGCAACGGAAGAGGAAAGCATCTAGTGGATCAAGAACAACCCGGCGGCGGCTATTCCCCTTTCCCCAACCCTAGTTCGTCCCTGTATCCTCATTTGAGCATCGCTCCTATACAATCATGTAATAGCTACTACTTCAGAGAGCTTAATATATCGATCCTCTTCTTGAGCCTATCATCTGGTATCAGAGACATCAACCACCACCTCTCCCCGCTCCGCCCTGGGGCATCTCATCGAGACACACGGTCTTCGGCAAGCACGCGAAGTCATGGATCCGAGTGTATCCGCCTTCCTCACGCGCTTCGAGTCCAAGATTGAGGCGCCATCGATGGCCTCACCAAGGCACAACAGTCCACTGCGACGAAGATCGACGATCTGCTTAGCTGGCGCGTCGCGGATCTGAGTGATGCGGTGGCTGCCCTACAGGCGGCGCCGCCTTCACCGCGGAAGGATCAGGAGGAGGAGCAGCCACGCCCCTCTACGCTGCTGCAGCCTGATAATCCCCAAGTGCAAGGAATCATCGTAGCACTTTCCAAAGATGGAAGTGATAAGTATGGAGTGTCAAACCCACAAGGAGCTAAAGGTAAGATCAATATTGTCTCAAGCCCTATCTGCCACTGATACGACTCTACGTGTACCGAACATTTGCTTCCAACTAGCAACGAGAAATAAAACTACGTTGTGGATATAGAGAGGATAACTTTGCATGATATCGGAGAGCTAAAACATAAAAGTAGGTGCTTTTATCATAAAGTTAGAATATAATACTAAATAGTATAAATAGCGAGTGTGGAATAATGGTGGATCGGTGTGCGGAATTGTCCTAGGCAATTGTCAACAAGACCGATAATCACTATTGCAGTTTCATATGAGGGAGAGGCATAAGCTAACATACTTTCTCTACTTGGATCATATGCACTTATGATTGGAACTCTAGCAAGCATTCGCAACTATTAAAGATCATTAAGGTAAAACCCAACAATAGCATTAAAGCATCAAGTCCTCTTTATTCCCGTACGAAACAATCCCTCTTACTCGGGTTTGTGTTTCAGTCACTCACCAACCCACTATAAGCGAATCATGAACGTATTGCAACACCCTACAGCGGGAATCCCTCACGCTTGCGCGACATGGAGGGCACCATAGGACAGCACCAAAGTAAAACATACAACTCATACCAATCTAGATCATCAATCAACCAAAAGACAAAAGATAACTACTCAAAACATCATAGGATGGCAAGACATCATTGGATCATAATATGTGGCATAAAGCACCATGTTCAAGTAGGGATTACAGCGGGGTGCAGGAGAGTGGACCGCGTAAAAGAGATGAGGATGGTGATGATGATGCTGATGTTGATGAAGACGATCACCGTGGTGATGATTCCCCTCCCGATGGCACTCTGGCGCCACCGGAAGAGAGGAGGAGAGGTTCTCCCCTTTGTGCTTCCTCCTCCATGGCCTCCACCTTCTGGTCCTTGGCCTTCATGGTGATGAGGACCCCTCCGGGATACTCCTCCATGGCCACCGGTGATGATGGCCCCCTCCGGCAAGGTGCCGGAGAGGGCCCCGATTGGTTTTTCGTGGCTACAGAGGCTTGCGGTGGCGGAACTTCTGATCTAATCTCTGTTCTGGAAGTTTTAGGGTACGAGAGTATATATGGGTGCAGGTGGTACATCGGAGGAGCTACGGGGGCCCCACGAGGCAGGTGGGCGCACCCAGGGGGGTGGGCGCGCCACCCACCCTCGTGAGTACCTCCCGTATCTCCTGACGTGCACTCCAAGTCCATCGGATGGCTTTCCTTCCAAAAATAACTTCTCTAGTTGATTTCGTTCCGTTTTGACTCCGTCTGATATTCCTTTTCCTCGAAACACTGAAATAGGCATAAAACAGCAAATCTGGGCTGGGCCTCCGGTTAATAGGTTAGTCCCAAAAATAATATAAAAGTGGATAATAAAGCCCAATATTGCCCAAAACAGAGGATAAAGTAGTATGGAGCAATAAAATATTATAGATACGTTGGAGATGTATCAGGCATCCCCAAGCTTAATTCCTTCTCGTCCTCGAGTAGGTAAATGATAAAAAGATAATTTTTGATGCGGAATGCTAGTAAGTGCTTAAGTTTGATCAATGATAATTCCAATCACTTTTCCTAGCATCAATATGTGTCATAATAGCAGCTTATCTCATATACTTTTCATGATCAAGTAACAATCTATTCACAATGTCAAGCATGGTTCAGAAACTTCATTGAGAACTAACAAACTATAATCTCAGTCATTGAAGCAATTGCAATTTATCATAACATCAGAAAGAGTCAAGAATAGAGCTTTTCAGCAAGTCCACATACTCAACTATCATATAGTCTTCTACAATGGCTAACACTCACGCAATACTTGTGGTTATGGAGTTTCAGCCGGACACTGAGAAAGATAGGGGCTTATTGTGTTGCCTCCCAACGTATTCACCTTTAGGTGATGTCAACAATAATAGCCCATGCTAACTTACATACAATTGGATATATATATCATGATCTTTCAAACACAAGGAGCTTGCTAAAGGATAAAATAAAAAAGGGAACGGTGAGGATCACCTTGACTCAAGCATAAAGTAAAAACATAAAGTAAAAGATAGGCCCTTCGTAGAGGGAAGCAGAGGTTGTCATGCGCGTTTAGGGTTGATGCACAAAATCTTAATGCAAAAGAACGTCACTTTACATTGCCCCTTGCATGTGAACCTTTATTATGCAGTCTGTCGCTTTTATTGCATCCACAACAAGTTCGTGCAAAGTTTATTTTCTCCGCACTAATAAGTCATGCATATTTAGAGAGCAATTTTTATTGCTTGCACCGATGACAACTTACTTGAAGGATCTTACTCAATCCATAGGTAGATATGGTGGACTCTGATGGCAAAACTGGTTTAAGGGTATTTGGAAGCACAAGTAGTATTTCTACTTGGTGCTGAGAATTTGGCTAGCATGAGGGGGAAAGGCAAGCTCAACATGTTTGGAAGGTCAATGACAATATACTTTAACTGAGATGTTGGAAAACATAAACCATTACGTTGTCTTCCTTGTTCAACGTCAACTCTTTTAGCATGTCATACTTAATGAGTGCTTCACAATCATAAAAGATGTCCAAGATAATATATTTGTATGTGAACCTCTCTTTCCTTATTACTTCCTATTAATTGCAACGATGACCAAAACTACGGTTGCCAACTCTCAACAACTTTTATGCCTCATACTTTCTATGTGTGAAGTCATCACTAACCATGTTATAAGCATATGAAACATATAAAAAATTCAGATTTATGACATTCAATTCATTCCCCCCTTTTACTCAAAAGATAAAAATGAAGCACATGAGTAAATGACAAACTACTCCAAAAGATATGAGTGAAGAACACTGAGTAGTAAAATTATTAACTAGCCATGGGAGGATTATTTTCATTGAATAATTCAGATCCAATGATTTTATTCAAACAGCAAGCAAAATAAAATAAAATGACATTGCAAGTATAGCACAACTCATGTGAAGAAGCAAAAACTTAGGTTCAACCGATACTAACCGATAGTTGTCGAAGAGAAAAGGTGGGATGCCTACCGGGGCATCCCCTAGCTTAGATGCTTGAGACTTCTTGAAATAATGTCTTGGGGTGCCTTGGGCATCCCCAAGCTTGAGCTTATGTCTCTCCTTAATTCCTTTTATACGTCGGTTTCCTAAATCTCAAAAGCTTCATACACACCAAACTCAACAAGAACTCGTGAGATAGGTTAGTATAAACCAACGCAAAACCTTATCATTTTCTACTGTAACAAATTAATAAAATTATTATTAAACATTGCATACTAAATGCCTCTGCATATTTAACACTCCCATCCTCAAATAGAATCATTAAACAAGCAAACATATGCAAAAGATGCAACCATAACAGCAATCTGCCAAAACAGTACAACATGTAAAGAATGCAAGAGTATCAATACTTCCCTAACTCCAAAAATTATGAGAGAAAATTCCCACTGTATTATGTTTATCAGAGCTCATTATGCAAAAAGTCTCAATATTGTATCATGCTCTGACTTTTCTAGGGAATGTTCGCAACAGCGGTAAACTTTCTGTTTTCAAACAGCAACTTGTATACTAGCAAAATAAGCATGGTAAAGGCTATCCTTGACATTTTTATTGAAACTAAAGATGCAAAACATTATTCTAAATAACATCAAGAAAATACTAAAAAAATAAAATGATGCTCTAAGTAAAACACATATCATGTGACGAATAAAAATATAGCTCCGAGTAAGGTGTACCGATAGTTTTTGAAGACGAAAAAGGGGATGCCTTCCGGGGCATCCCCAAGCTTAAGCGCTTGAGTCTTCCTTGAATTTTATCTTGGGGTGCCTCGGGCATCCCCAAGCTTAGGGTCCTTCCACTCCTTATTCTCCTCATATCGATATCTTACCCAAAACTTGAAAACTTCAATCACACAAAACTCATCCAAACTTCGTGAGATAGGTTAGTATGATAAAGAGCAAACCATTCACTTTGGTACTGACAAAGACAAGGTTCATAATTGTTTTCACACAATTCCTACTGTACCATATCATTTCTACAAATTATATTGAGAAATATAAGCCATGGAAACTATTAAACAAGCAAACTATGCAATGAAAACAGAATCTGTCAGAAACAGAACAGTCTGTAATGATCTGAACAATAACCATAGTTATGCTACTCCAAAAATTACGAAATAAACTGGGGGACGTGAGTGATTTTTCTATTAATCTCCTTCAAAAAGAATCAACTCAAAAGCACTCTTCTGTAAAAAATGACATCTATTCTCGTGAGCGCAAAGTTTCTGTTTTTTACAGCAAGATCACTTTAACCTTCACCCAAGTCTTCCCAAAGGTCTTACTTGGCACTTTATTGAAACAAAAGATATAAACCATGATCATTAAAGTAGCTTAATCATGTGTACACACAAAAATAGTAAGGATAAATATTGGGTTGTCTCCCAACAAGCGCTTTTCTTTAATGCCTTTTAGCTAGGCATGATGATTTCAATGATGCTCACTTTAAAGATTGGAATTGAAACACAAAGAGAGCATCTTGAAGAATATGACTAGAATATTCAAATATAACCTATTTCCTATGCCTAGGGATTTTGTTAGTACACACTTATGGTAGCAAGAATCAACTAGCATAGGAAGGCAAAACAAGTATAACTTCAAAACTTTAAGCACATAGAGAGGAAACTTAATATTATTGCAACTCCTACAAGCAGGTATTCCTCCCTCATAATATTTTTCAGTAGTATCATGGATAACAACTTTGTTCTCATACTCAATTGGAACCTCTTCCAAAATAGTGGAATCATTACTAACTAAAGTTGACACTCTTCCAAATCCACTTTCATAAATACCACACTAAGATTCAATATCTTCCAAAATAGTGGGATCACTAATTCCTAAAGTTGACACTCTACCAAACCCACTTTAAATGATAGTATTATTTATACTCCAAAAGGTATAAGTGAAGTTCATGGAGCATTCTACAACTAACCAATATCCAAGCTCAAAATGTATAAGTGAAGCACATGAAGCATTCTATAATACCATACTCAAAAGATTTAAGTGAAGCACAAAGAGCAATTCTATAAGATCATACTTAAAAGATTTAATTGAAGCACATGAAGTATTCTATAAATCAATGAAGGGATATCTCATGCTAGCATGGTTCTAGAAGAAAAAGAAAAATACAAAGGACACAAATCATGTGAACAAAGCAAAAACCGAGGTATACCGATATTTATTGAAGAAGAAAGATGGGATGCCAACCGGGGCATCCCCAAGCTTAAATGCTTGAGTATACTTTGAAATATTTACTTGGGGTGCCTTGGGCATCCCCAAGCTTGAGCTCTTGCCTCTCTTTATTCTTCTCATATTGATAGCTCCTCGACCTTCGGACACTTCATCCACACAATACTATAACAAAAACTTGTGAGATCCGTTAGTGTAATAAAGAAAATCACTACCTTTAGGTACTGTAATGAACTCATTATTTATTTGTATTGATGTTAAATCTAGTGTATTCCAACTTCTCTATGGTTCATACCTTCCGATACTAGTCATAGATTCATCGAAATAAGCAAACAACACACACAAAACAGAATCTGTTAAAAACAGAACAGTCTGTAGTAATCTGGAAGTTTGGCAAACTTCTGTAACTCCAAAAATTATAACCTAATTTTTACAATTTGAAAAATTTGTACATAAGTAATGTGCAAAAAGAATCAGAACCATTTGACCTTCAAGTTAAAAATGTAAATTCATGCACTACAGCCAAAGTTTCTGTTTTTGTTCTGCACAAAGCAAACAAGCAATCTAATCATCCTAAAACCAAAGCTTGGCATATTATTTTTATAATACAAGGAATATATACAAGGGGATAATTATTTACAGAGAAACTTCCATGAAAAATTCTACATTGTTTCCGTGAGCATGAGCACAAGTGCTCAAGGTCGACCCTCACTTCTTCAATGCAAAACCTTCCAATCACTTCTCTTTTTGAAAAACTTCTTAGGCATGAAAGGCAAGTAATAATTTTTTTGTATTTTCATTTTTAATTTTTTTTGTATGTTTCACCCACAACTAACCAGAAACAAAAAGGAAAAACAAAATCTAAATAGTGAAGAAAGCAAACAAGCACACACGAGAATATCAACCCCACGCTATTGCTCCCCGGCAACGACGCGAGAAAAGAGCTTGATAATCCCCAAGTGCAAGGAATCATCGTAGCACTTTCCAAAGATGGAAGTGATAAGTATGGAGTGTCAAACCCACAAGGAGCTAAAGGTAGATCAATATTCTCTCAAGCCCTATCTGCCACTGATACGACTCTACGTGTACCGAACATTTGCTTCCAACTAGCAACGAGAAATAAAACTACGTTGTGGATATAGAGAGGATAACTTTGCATGATATTGGAGAGCTAATACATAAAAGTAGGTGCTGTTATCATAAAGTTAGAATATAATACTAAATAATATAAATAGCGAGTGTGGAATAATGGTGGATCGGTGTGCGGAATTGTCCTAGGCAATTGTCAACAAGACCGATAATCACTATTGCAGTTTCATATGAGGGAGAGGCATAGGCTAACATACTTTCTCTACTTGGATCATATGCACTTATGATTGGAACTCTAGCAAGCATCCGCAACTACTAAAGATCATTAAGGTAAAACCCAACCATAGCATTAAAGCATAATGTCCTCTTTATTCCCATACGCAACAATCCCTCTTACTCGGGTTTGTGTTTCAGTCACTCACCAACCCACTATAAGCGAATCATGAACGTATTGCAACACCCTACAGCAGGAATCCCTCACGCTTGCGCGACACGGAGGGCACCATAGGACAGCACCAAAGTAAAATATACAACTCATACCAATCTAGATCATCAATCAACCAAAAGACAAAAGATAACTACTCAAAACATCATAGGATGGCAACACATCATTGGATCATAATATGTGGCATAAAGCACCATGTTCAAGTAGGGATTACAGTGGGGTGCGGGAGAGTGGACCGCGTAAAAGAGATGAGGATGGTGATGATGATGGTGATGTTGATGAAGACGATCACCGTGGCGATGATTCCCCTCCCGATGGCACTCTGGCGCCACTGGAAGAGAGGAGGAGAGGTTCTCCCCCTTGTGCTTCCTCCTCCATGGCCTCCACCTTCTGGTCCTTGGACTTCATGGTGATGAAGACCCCTCCGGGATACTCCTCCATGGCCACCGGTGATGATGGCCCCCTCCGGCAAGGTGTCGGAGAGGGCCCCGATTGGTTTTTCGTGGCTACAGAGGCTTGCGGCGGCGGAACTTCTGATCTAATCTCCGTTCTGGAAGTTTTAGGGTATGAGAGTATATATGGGTGCAGGGGGTACATCGGAGGAGCTACGGGGGCCCCACGAGGCAGGGGGGCCCGCCCAGGGGGTGGGCACGCCCCCACCCTCATGAGCACCTCCCGTATCTCCTGACGTGCACTCCAAGTCCATCGGGTGGCTTTCCTTCCAAAAATAACTTCTCCAGTTGGTTTCGTTCCGTTTTGACTCCGTCTGATATTCCTTTTCCTCGAAACACTGAAATAGGCATAAAACAGCAAATCTGGGCTGGGCCTGCGGTTAATAGGTTAGTCCCAAAAATAATATAAAAGTGGATAATAAAGCCCAATATTGCCCAAACAGAGGATAAAGTAGTATGGAGCAATCAAAAATTATAGATACGTTGGAGACGTATCACAGCCTGGTGACCACCTCGGCACCGCGGTAGGCGCAACGACCGACCAACATGGGCCCGATGGCCACGGCGCATTCCATCTCCAATGTGGGCACCCGGCGGCGTCTTTGGTGATGCCGCCCCCGCCCCCGGCCAAAGGTCAGACGTCGTTTCCGATCTCCCTAGTTCCACCGTCCCCTTTACCCACGCTAGTCAGATGCTTACCAGACTAGGTCAGGCGCACCCGTCCATCATTTTTTCCCAATTTTCGGGGAAAATCCCAATCTCTGGAAAACCCTTTGTGAGCAGTATTTTAGCATGTTTGGCATAGCTGCATCTTTTTGGGTGCCCATGGCCGCGCTCAACTTCTCGGGGCCGGCGGCCATTTGGCTTCAGTCAGTTTAAAAACGGCTGCACGAATTCGATTGGGACTCCTTTACATCCCTTTCGAGCACTCATTTTGGCCGCGATCGTCATCATATGCTCATACGACAGTTTTACACCATCCACCAAAATTCCTCAGTTGCTGATTACATTGAGAAATTCGAGTTGATTATTAATCATTTAAGTTCTTATTCCTATACCATGCATACTTACTATTTTCTGACCTGTTTTGTCGAGGCCCTGAGGAGCGATATACGGACAGTAGTGATGGTCCAGTGCCTCCCTGACCTGGACACGGCGTACGCCCTCGGGTTGTTACAAGAAGAAGTGGCTGATGGCGCGCGTGCGACTCCAGCGTGTCTTCTAGAACCACCACCGCACGCAGCAGTACCGCTTATGTTGCCAGCACCACCAATGCGCCATCCCATGCCTACTGTGTCGGTGTACTAGAGTAGGGGTACCCTACTATCCCGAACTTGTGCATGGGCAGTTGCAGCACCCCGCGGCAGGGCCTGCTAGGTCGCCGCCAAGACCCTCTGTGGCTCCTCAAAAAACAAGACCCCGACAAGAGGAGCTTGCCGGGGAGCCATTCAAGAACAAAGTACTCAAGGCCTCGGCAAGAGGAGCTTGCCGGGAAGGGACGAGCCCCCGGCGAGAGGAGCTCGCCGGGAAGGCCAACCAAGGCGCTTCAAAAAACTTGCCGCGACGCGCCGCGCGTCCCAGCAAGGCCCAGCGAGCGGCAAGCTTGCGGGTGCGACAAGACAGAGACCGCGGCAAGGCACTTGCCGCGGCGAAGCCACCACTCTGCACCCACGCTCCAGCTCACCCGACGACGTGTCGCCGCAGGATCGCTCCTGGTGCACGTGGCGGTAGCTGTGCAGCCATGCGGTGCGAGGTGGCGAGCGAAGATGACTAGGAGGCCATCGTGGCGATCGATGGCGCCCCCAACGGTCGCTTCTTGCACTGTTGGGGCGACCAGACGGGCATGAAATGCCCTTGTCCCCTACCGTCAGAGTTAGGTAGGGGACACTGCTGACAGCAGTTGTACCAACCCGCGTTTTTACGTTTCCACCCCTCTCTCTCTCTGCGTGCCACCTGTCGGTGACCCCTTTAGACTATAAAAAGGAGGCCCATGTGCACGTAGAGGGGGTTCGGCTGGTTGGACTCTTTGCGGTAGGACGCATTCGAGACGGGGTTCGGCTGGTTGGACTCTTTGCGGTTCGACGCATTCGAGACCACGGGTACAGACACTCTCAACCAAGGACAAATACAAACACAAAGCAGCAGTAGGAGTTTTATCTCTCCGAAGAGCTCCGAAGCTGGGTAAATCCCCCGCGTGCTCGACTTCGATCTGCTCTTCGTGCGGCCTCCGCCCCCCTCCGAACCGAAAGGGGCCCGGCCCGCCGGTCCCCATAGGTGTCCGCGGGATCAGCGCCTTTTCCCCCACGACACCTCTGGCACGCCAGGTAGGGGGCGTCGAGGTTGTGCGAACCTGATCCGGTCTCCGCACGCGCTACACCAACATCTTCGTCGACATGCCACCGAAGAAGAAGACTTCGGAGGTGGCCGCTCCGTCCACATCGATTCCACCGCCACCGGAGCAAACAGGCGGTGGGGTAGATGCTGGCGGAGGAGCGGGCGCCGACGGTGGGACTCACGTCGTCGACGGGTCCCAGAACAAGGCCCCACAAGCTTCTGCGTCTGTACATACGCTGCACCCTTCTCAGGGAGTGCAAGATCGACAACGCCATGGTGCTCCCAGCACCGTACTCGCGTTAAAGCAAGGATTTGGATGAGACATTTGCAAATTTGCGCAAGGTCAATCTCCAGTTGAACCCCGAGAAGTGCGTGTTTGGAGTTCCTTCCGGCAAGCTTCTCGGGTTCCTTGTGTCCCAGAGGGGGATTGAAGCTAATCCCGACAAGGTCAAGGCCATTGAGCAGGTCGAAGCCCCGGAGCGCATCAAGGATGTGCGAAGGTTTGCCGGCTGTATTGCTGCTCTCAGTAGGTTCATCTCAAAGTCTGCTAAGCGCGCCCTGCCATTCTTCAAAATTTTGAAGAAGGCAGGTCCAATCAAATGGACTCCAGAAGCGGAGGCCGCGCTGCAAGACTTGAAGAGGTACCTATCCTCCACTCCAATACTTGTCGCACCTAAGCCACAAGAGAAGTTACTACTATATCTAGCGGCAACTAGTCAAGTGGTTAGTGCTGCGTTAGTAGCGGAGAGGGAGGCAGATGATGAGCCAACAACTCCGGCAAGCGCATCCACCGACAAGCCGGGGGCTTCTCCGACAAGCTCTTGTCCCGGCAAGAGTAGCTCTGATGCCCACTCCGGCAAGCGCACCTCCGCAGAGTGCTGCGCTACCGTCGAGGACGCACCATTGAGCTCCACCGACAAACGCAAGAGGGGCCAAGTCCAGCAAGAGCATCTCTGGTGCCCACTCCGACAAGCGCACCTCCGCAGAGTGCTGCGCTACCGTCGAGGATGCACCATCGAGCTCCACCGGCAAGTGCAAGAAGGCCAAGACAGCAGAAAAGCTAAGTTGCCAAAGTTTGAGCATTCAATTTTTAAATTTTAAAGTTATTCTCCTTGAACGACCGTGCCTTGTATGGAAAACCTGTGCGCGAAGGAACCAAGTCGTGACTGGTCGCGCCCTTAGTTTGTTTCGAGTCCGCTCAACAACTTAAGTGAGCTGCGACTAGTCCGCGACAAGGTTGCTTGTCGGTAGCGACCCCGCCAGCAGGCTGCTGAAGTTCCGCACTCGGCGCTCGCGGAAAGGGTGCCTGCACCGGCAAGTTTCCCTAAAAAGCGTAAGGAAGAAACATACAAGGCCAAGAGTCAAGTAAAGGAGATAACATAGCAAGCATTGCCCAGAGTAAGAGTTATATTACAATGAATAACTTGCCGCGCTCTAAGAGATTGTTCCTACGACATGTCTAGCAGTGGCAAGCAGAGGGGCGCACCGGCGCCTGGGCCCCGGCAAGCCAGTGTTGCTGGGGGCTGCAGGTACCAAGATTCATCCCCGGCAAGCCAGATTTGCCGGGGGCTGCGATATCAGTTCTAGCAGCGGCAAGCAGAGGGGCGCACCGGCGCCTGGGCCCCGGCAAGCCAGTGTTGCTGGGGGCTGCAGGTACCAAGATTCATCCCCGGCAAGCCAGAGTTGCCGGGGGCTGCGATATCAGATAAGTATTTCGTCCCTCATCATGCATCCTCTTATGGACTGGGGAGTGCGAAACCGTGTTTTTTCCGAAAACTGCCGCGCCTTGTATGGAAAACCTGTGTGCAAAGGAACCAGATCGTGACTGGTCGCGCCCTTATTTTGTTTCGAGTCTGCTCGACAACTTAAGTGAGCTGCGACTAGTCCGCGACAAGGTTGCTTGTCGGTAGCGACCCCGCCAGCAGGCTGCTGAAGTTCCGCACTCGGCGCTCGCGGCAAGGGTGCCTACACCGGCAAGTTTTCCTAAAAGCGTAGGGTAAAAACATACAAGGGGTGTGACAGAATAAAGGATCTTACCCGGCAAGCATTCTTTTTTCTTTTATTAAAAACACCCCACCTGGGTACAGTCCATAGAGGATGAAAAACATGAAAGAGAGGATTACAAGTTTTAGATGCAGCTAAGGCCCGAAGGCTTACAAATTAAAAAGATAAGATGCCCGTAATCCCTTTTCCTGTCCCTCTCTTCAGGAGGTAGGTCAAGGAGGCCCCGGCAAGAGGAGCTTGCCGGAAAGGGCAAAAGGGGCGCCTAGGCGAACTACGGGTGCCAGAAGACACCAAGAGAACATCCGAGGGGCTGTCCGAGGGCTTGACGGGGATGGCGGCGCCGGAAGCAGGGCTCGAAGATGGGGCGGCAGGGCGTCAGCATGCTGTCGAGGGCACTCCGCCCTCGTACTCCGACTTGACGGCCTTGCCGCCAGCCCTCTTCCCCTTCCGCAGCCTCCCTACGCCAGCCGCCCAAGGAGACGACCCCGGGGAGTTCAGGGAGCCGGCGACACGGATGATGGGGTCGCCGGTGGCGCGCGAAGCAGCGCCCGACACCTAGTCGCCCTCGTCGTCGCTGTCGCTCTCCTCCTCGTCACTCTTGCTCGAGGGAGAGTCTTCGCTGTCGGAGGAGCTATCCACGCAGCACCTCGCCCGAGTGCCGGAGTCTCCGAAGACCTTGACGGAGAGAAGGTCGCCCTCCATTAACTTAAAATGGAGGGTAAACCCCGCCGTCAAGCTGTGGATACGGGCGAACGTGTTCCACCCACGATCAAGATACATCACATTAGGGGCTGGGAATACAACGCTAACTTGCGTGCCGCTGATTCCACAGCCCCTCATGTGCAGTCTCAATGTCTCGGGCGGTTCCACCTCCATCGCGCTCGCAAACGGAGACGGAAGCCGGAGGCGACGACGGGGCGCCCGGTGCAGCCTGACGAAGAACTCGCAAGGGTCGTCCCCGGTATGGATCGCCGTGGGGAGGGGGCCGCCCGCGGGGGCGGATCTGGCACGCCGCCCCGTCTGCCTCTTCCCCGAGCGCCTCGTCCTCGACCTCGTCCACGACCTCGCCCCCTCTCTCTTCCCCTTGTGGCTGTCTCTGCCACCACGGGCGCGGGATAGGGAGGAGCACGCTGCCTGGCGGCGACCCTCGCTGCCACCGACGAAGGCCCAGGGTCCCCTCCTTCCATGGCGAATGGGGGAAAGGGGAGAAGCTGAAGAAAGGAGAAGATGAGAGAGGGCCCGCCAGGTCGCCGCCAAGACCCTCTGTGGCTCCTCAGAAAACAAGACCCCGACAAGAGGAGCTTGCTGGGGAGCCATTCAAGAACAAAGTACTCAAGGCCTCGGCAAGAGGAGCTTGCCGGGAAGGGACGAGACCCCGGCGAGAGGAGCTCGCCGGGAAGGCCAACCAAGGCGCTTCAGAAAACTTGCCGCGACGCGCCGCGCGTCCCGGCAAGGCCCAGCGAGCGGCAAGCTTGCGGGTGCGACAAGACAGAGACCGCGGCAAGGCACTTGCCGCGGCGAAGCCACCACTCTGCACCCATGCTCCAGCTCACCCGACGACGTGTCGCCGCAGGATCGCTCCTGGTGCACGTGGCGGTAGCTGTGCAGCCATGCGGTGCAAGGTGGCGAACGAAGATGACTAGGAGGCCATCGTGGCGATCGATGGCGCCCCCAACGGTCTCTTCTTGCACTGTTGGGGCGACCAGACGGGCATTAAATGCCCTTGTCCCCTGCCGTCAGAGTTAGGTAGGGGACACTGCTGACAGCAGTTGTACCAACCCGTGTTTTTACGTTTCTACCCCTCTATCTCTCTGCGTGCCACCTATCGGTGACCCCTTCAGACTATAAAAAGGAGGCCCATGCGCACGTAGAGGGGTTTCGGCTGGTTGGACTCTTTGCGGTAGGAGGCATTCGAGACGGGGTTCGGCTGGTTGGACTCTTTGCGGTTCGACGCATTCGAGACCACGGGTACAGACACTCTCAACCAAGGACAAATACAAACACAAAGCAGCAGTAGGAGTTTTATCTCTCTGAAGAGCTCCGAAGCTGGGTAAATCCCCCGCGTGCTCGACCTCGATCTGCTCTTCGTGCGGCCTCCGCCCCCCTCCGAACCGAAAGGGGCCCGGCCCGCCGGTCCCCATAGGTGTCCGCAGGATCAGCGCCTTTTCCCCCACGACATACTGTCGGTGTCAAAACCGGCGGATCTCGGGTAGGGGGTCCCGAACTGTGCGTCTAGGCGGATGGTAACAGGAGACAAGGGACACGATGTTTTTACCCAGGTTCGGGCCCTCTCGATGGAGGTAAAACCCTACTCCTGCTTATTGATGATATGGGTAGTACAAGAGTGGATCTACCACGAGATCAAGGAGGCTAAACCCTAGAAGCTAGCCTATGGTATGATTGTTGTAATGGTTGTTCGTCCTACGGACTAAAGCCTCCGGTTTATATAGACACCGGAGAGGGCTAGGGTTACACAGAATCGGTTACAATGGTAGGATATCTACATATCCGTATCGCCAAGCTTGCCTTCCACGCCAAGGAAAGTCCCATCCGGACACGGGACGAAGTCTTCAATCTTGTATCTTCATAGTCTTGGAGTCCGGCAGACAATGATAGTCCGGCTATCCGGACACCCCCTAGTCCAGGACTCCCTCAGTAGCCCCTGAACCTGGCTTCAATGACGATGAGTCCGGCGCGCATAATGTTCGGCATTGCAAGGCGGGTTCCTCCTCCGAATAATCCATAGAAGATTGTGAACACCAGGATAGTGTCCGGCTCTGCAAAATAAATTCCACATTCCACCATAGAGAGAATAATATGTACACAAGTTCAATCTGCTGACGTATTTCATGGCATGACATCACACCACTACCAAGCCTTTACTTGAATCGTTTTTTATTATACCACCTCAGCGCGTTTAGCGAAGCGGTTTCCTTGGCACGTCTTGTCGAAGCAGAGATCGTGTTCCCCTTATTCCAGGATTCTCATCAATACAGACGTGGTAACCCAACCGCGCCATTGATTGTGGTGCTTGGGAGATAAGCGAGTTTTACTAGGCCGGGTGGGACGCATAGTCTTCATCCGCCTATATATATAGGGATAAGGATCCACCTTTTCACCTACGCCTTCTTCCTCCTTTGCTTATCCATCTTTGCGCACTCGAGCTCCAGCGCCCAAGTTCGCGCATCTTGTCTCGACCTTCTCCGACTATGTCTGGAGCGGGAGGCAAATGGTTAGCCTCCTCCGTCACGGAGGAGAACATCGCAAAGCTGCGCAGCGCCGGATACCTTTCCGGTGACATCTCGCACCGGCTGCCCGACAAGGGGCAGCTCATCCCCACCTCCAGGCCCCATGAGAGGGTCGTTTTCCTTCCCCACTTCCTCCGTAGACTGGGCTTTCCACTTCACCCCTTTGTCCGGGGGCTCATGTTCTACTACGGCCTAGATTTCCACAATCTGGCGCCGAACATCATCCTCAACATCTCGGCGTTTATCATCGTGTGCGAGGCCTTCCTCTACATCTAGCCCCACTTCGGCTTGTGGCTCAAGACCTTCAATCTCAAGCCGAAGGTAGTGAAGGGCACTCAAGCGGAGGGCGGAGGTGCCATGTTGGGCAAGATGCCCAACGTCCTCTGGTTCGAAGGGGCCTTTGTGGAGTCTGTCAAGGGGTGGCAATCGGGGTGGTTCTACATCACCGAGCCGCGCGACCCTACGTGGGCGGCGGCCCCCGAGTTCAGATCTGGTATCCCTATGCAGCTCACCTCCTGGAAAGAGAAGGGCTTGCTATGGGGTAGTTCGGAGGAGCTGACGGGACTTCAAGCCTGTATCCAGAAGCTGGTGAACAAGAAGCTCAGGCTTGTCAATGTGGTCCAAGTCATGCTCATCTGCCGGATTCTCCCCTGCCAACAACGGGCATTTAAATTGTGGGAGTTCAATCCGGCACAGCACCAGGCATTGAGCGGGCTCTTCGACACGACGTACGAAGGCGCCTGGAGGGTGCTGTTCAAGGGCACCGAAGCTCCCGCATCCGCTACAGAAGATCGCGGATTTCACTCGCAGCGACCAGCCGACGAGGTAAGTGATTCTACCCCTTTACGGGACACTTGTTTTTAATAGTTTGACCCGATGCGGGTTTCAATCTTTCTTTTCCTTTGACAGGACTGGATGAAGAAGGCCAGGCAGATCATCTGCCCGGCTCCCATGCTAGAAAACCTAGTAGACGCCCGTCTAGCGGGGCTGCTGGTTCCAGCACCGCATGTGGTGCAGGAGAAGAAGGCCAAGAAGGAGGCCACGGGTACTCGAAAGAGTTCCCGTTTTCAGGTGTCCGACGACTCTGGGGCGGACTCCTCCCCCGAAGGTGAGGAGGAGGAAGAAGACTCTCCCCCAAAGGAAGGAGAGAGGAAGAGGAAGGCTTCCCCGACAGGGGAGGCCGAAGGGTCCAAGAGGGGAAGAACTATTCCCCCGGACAGCTCCGCACAACGCCAACGTTGGCGACGAAGAGTGGCCCTCAAGGGCCAGGCATCCGGCAAGATCGTAAGTATCCGGATTCCTGAATGATTTGTAATTTCTTTTGTGTCACATAGTGTCCTTCTAATGCCGCATACTGCCTGCAGTCCGGCCGATGATGATCTCCCCGCTTCGTCGAGCGGGTCGTTGGCTCCGTCGGATGTAGACTCCATCCCGACTGCCTCTACCCCTCACGCTGCTGAGGACACCGAGGTGGGATCCCAGGAAGGGACCTGAGGGAGTCCTAGACTAGGGGGTGTCCGGATAGCCGGACTATCATCGTCCGCCGGACTCCAAGACTACGAAGATACAAGACTGAAGACTCCGTCCCGTGTCCGGATGGGACTTTCCTTGGCGTGGAAGGCAAGCTTGGCGATACGGATATGTAGATCTCCTACCATTGTAACCGACTCTGTGTAACCCTAGCCCTCTCCGGTGTCTATATAAACTGGAGGGTTTTAGTCCGTAGGACACAACAACCATTACTGCAATCATACCATAGGCTAGCTTCTAGGGTTTAGCCTCCTTGATCTCGTGGTAGATCCACTCTTGTAATACACATCATCAATATTAATCAAGCAGGACGTAGGGTTTTACCTCCATCGAGAGGGCCCGAACCTGGGTAAAAACATCGTGTCCCTTGTCTCGTGTTACCATCCACCTAGACGCACAGTTCGGGACACCCTACCCGAGATCCGCCGGTTTTGACACCGACATTGGTGCTTTCATTGAGAGTTCCTCTGTGTCGTCACCGATAGGCTCGATGGCTTCTTCTATCAACTACAACTCCGTCTAGGGTGAGACTTTTCTCCCTGGATAGATCTTCGTATTCGGCGGCTTCGCACTGCGGGCCAATTCACTTGGCCATCTGGAGCAGATTGAAAGCTACGCCCCTGGCCGTCAGGTCAGATTTGGAAGCCTAAACTTCACGGCGGATATCTGCGGAGACTTGATCTTCGATGGATCCGAGCCACAGCCGTGCGTGTCGCACTGTCACGATGGGCATGATCTAACTATGCCGCCGGACAGCGCCTCGGAGGCCGCACGGGAATCCGCTCCGACCCATAGTTCGGAGCTGATCGCGCAGATCGAGGATGAGTGGCTGGACACCGCCTCGGGAGCTGCAACAGCCGCGGCGATGGAGCCGAACACTGACCTAGTCCCCTATAAAACTCGTGACTCCGAGGTGCCGGACTCCCTGCCAGACTCCGAACCTCCTGCGCCCCTGCCAATCGAATCCGATTGGGCGCCGATCATGGAGTTCACCGCTGCGGACATCTTTCAGCACTCACCCTTTGGCGACATCCTAAATTCGCTAAAGCATCTCTCGCTATCCGGAGAGTCCTGGCCGGATTATGGCAAGGATGGTTGGGAAGCAGACGACGAAGAAATTTAAAGCCCACCCACCACCCACTTTGTAGCCACTGTCGACGATCTAACCGACATGCTAGACTATGACTCCAAAGACATCGACGGTATGGACGACGATGCCGGAGACGAACAAGAACCAGCGCCTACAGGGCACTGGAAGACCACCTCGTCATATGACATATACATGGTGGACACTGTCGGTGTCAAAACCGGCGGATCTCGGGTAGGGGGTCCCGAACTGTGCGTCTAGGCGGATGGTAACAGGAGACAAGCACACGATGTTTTACCCAGGTTCGGGCCCTCTTGATGGAGGTAAAACCCTACGTCCTGCTTGATTAATATTGATGATATGGGTAGTACAAGGGTGGATCTACCACGAGATCAAGGAGGCTAAACCCTAAAGCTAGCCTATGGTATGATTGTTGTAATGTATGTTGTGTCCTACGGACTAAAGCCCTCCGGTTTATATAGACACTGGAGGAGGCTAGGGTTACATAGAGTCGGTTACAATGGTAGGAGATCTACATATCCGTATTGCCAAGCTTGCCTTCCACGCCAAGGAAAGTCCCATCCGGACACGGGACGGAGTCTTCAATCTTGTGTCTTCGTAGTCTTGGAGTCCGGCGGACGATGATAGTCCGGCTGTCCGGACACCCCCCAGTCCAGGACTCCCTCAGTAGCCCCTGAACCAGGCTTCAATGGCGATAAGTCTGGCGCGCATAATGTTCGGCATTGCAAGGAAGGTTCCTCCTTTGAATAATCCAGAGAAGATCATGAACACCAGGATAGTGTCCGGCTCTGCAAAATAAATTCCACATTCCACCATAGAGAGAATAAAATGTACACAAGTCCAATCTACTGACGTATTTTGCGGCATGACATCACACCGCTACCAAGCCTTTACTTGAACCGTTTTTTATTATACCACCTCAGCACGTTTAGCGAAGCGGTTTCCTTGGCACGTCTTGTCGAAGCAGAGATCGTGCTCCCCTTATTCCTGGATTCTCATCAATACGGACGTGGGTAACCCAACCGCGCCATTGATGGTGGCGCTTGGGAGATAAGCGAGTTTTACCGGGCTGGTGGGGGCGCATAGTTTTCGCCCTCCTATATATAAGGGATAAGGATTCACCTTTTCACCCACGCCTTCTTCCTCCTTTGCTTATCCACCTCCGCGCACTCAAGCTCCAACGCCCAAGCTCGCGCATCTCGTCCTAACCTTCCCCAACCATGTCCGGAGGGGGAGGCAAATGGTTGGCTTCCACCATCAAGGAGGAGCACATCACCAAGCTGCGCAGTGCCGGATACCTTTCCGGCGATATCGCGCACCGGTTGCCCGATGAGGGGAAGCTCATCCCTACCCCCGGGCCCCATGAGAGGGTCGTTTTCCTTCCCCACTTCCTCCGCGGACTGGGTTTTCCACTTCACCCCTTTGTCCGGGGGCTCATGTTCTACTACGGCCTGGATTTCCACGATCTGGCGCCGAACTTCATCCTCAACATCTCGGCGTTCATCGTCGTGTGTGAGGCCCTCCTCTGCATCCGGCCCCACTTCGGCTTGTGGCTCAAGACCTTCAACGTCAAGCTGAAGGTAGTGAAGGGCACGCAGGCGGAGTGCGGAGGTGCCATGTTGGGCAAGATGCCCAACGTCCTCTGGTTCGAAGGGGCCTTCGTGGACTCCGTCAAGGGGTGGCAATCGGGGTGGTTCTATATCACCGAGCCGCGTGACCCTGCATGGGCGGCGGCCCGCGAGTTTAGATCTGGTATCCCTACGTAGCTCACCTCCTGGAAAGAGAAGGGCTTGCTGTGGGGTAATCCGAAGGAGCTGACGGGACTCCGAGCCTGTATCCATAAGCTGGTGAACAAGAAGCTCAGGCTCGTCGACGTGGTCCAAGTGATGCTTGTCCGCCGGATCCTCCCACGCCAAGAACGGGCATTCAATCTGTGGGAGTTCGATCCGGAACAGCACCGGGCACTAAGAGGGCTCTTCGACACGACGTATGAAGGCGCCTGGAGGGTGCTGTTTAAGGGCGCCGAAGCCCCCGCATCCGCGACGGAAGATCGCGGATTTCGCTCGCAGCATCCAGCTGACGAGGTAAGTGATTCAACCCCTTTATGGGACACTTGTTGTAAATAGATTGATTCTAAGAGGGTTTCAATTTCCCTTTTCATTTGACAAGAATGGATGCAGAAGGCCGAGCAGCTCATCTGCCCGGCTCCCATGCCAGAAGACCCAGTGGACGCCCGTCTAGCGAGGCTGCTGGTTCCGGCACCGCACGTGGTGCCGGAGAAGAAGGCCAAGAAGGTGGCCGCGGGCACTCGAAAGAGTTCCCGTAATCAGGCGTCCGACGATGAGGCGGACTCCTCCCCCGAAGATGAGGAGGAGGAAGAAGACTCTCTCCCGGAGGAGGGAGAGAGGAAGAGGAAGGCTTCCCCAACAGGGGAGGCCGAAGGGTCCAAGAGGGGGAGAACTATTCCCCCGGACAGCTCCGCCAACACCGACGTTGGCGAGGAGGAGTGGCCTTCACGGGCCAGGCCTCTGGCGAGATCGTAAGTATCCAGATCCCTGATATGCAATTTCTTTCGTGTCACATAGTGTCCTACTAATGCCGCATACTGTCCGCAGTCCGGCCGATGATGATCTCCCCGCTTCATCGAGCGGGTCGTTGGCCTCGTCGGATGTGGATTCACTTCCGACTGACTCTACCCCCCGTGCCGATGAGGACGCCGAGGTGGGATCCCAGAAAGGGACCCATCAGGAGGAGGCTCTGGAGGCACCGCAAGGCAGCCTCCCGGACTTTGCGCCAGACTCTACGTCGGAACCTGTAGTGGTTCCAGAGTCTGGCAGGCGGCCCCTTCGAAAGAAGGGCAAGACCGTGACTCCGGCGGCTTCCGTCCAACCCGAGGCGCCGGACAACTTGCTGGAGGCGCTCAAAGGCGCTTCCATCGAGGAAGAACACCGCACTGTTATGAGTGCGGTGATTCAGAAGGTCCAGCTCGCCAAGAGCGGGCTGACCGAAGCCTGCAGTAGCCTTTTAACAGGCTTTGAGGTAAGAAGTTAAAATTGTGTAATGTAATACCGCATAGACAGTAGCCCCTGATGCTCGGTTCGGTGTTCGGAAAGAAAAGCCGGACTGAGGATCTAAAAAGATATTCGCAGGTTGCTAATAAATTATGACAATATGGGTTTGCAGGCTGTGCTGCTGACCTCTGCCACACTGACTGTGGAGGTTGGTACATTAAAGCAAGATCACGAGCGGTCCGAGCGAGAGCTCGGCCATGCCAAGAGGCAGCTCGATGACAAAGAAGGTGAGTAGCACCACTTTGAATTGTTACCTTACAGGAGGCACAGGTGGCGGAAGTGCGGCAAGAGCTCCAGGCTCTCATGGAGAAGCATGAGAGCTTGGAGCGCGACTCCAAGACTCAAGAGTCCGATCTTGCCTCGGCTCTCGAAAGTGCCTAGTCCGCCAAGGACGAGGCCCGTAAGGCCCTTCAGGAGGTTGAAGATGTAAAGAAGATAGCGGCGGGTAAGGCATTCTTCATGCAAAGCAAGCATGTTAATGTAAACTACTTGACACTTACCCGCATTCGGAGCTCTCCAGGGGCGTTTGCAGATCTGCCGCGTAGTGTGTCCGATGCCGCCGCATTCTACCGTGGCGAGGAGGGGAGCTCAACGGAGAAGGTCTTCTGGTCTCAGTATGCTGAGGCCGGCCATCCGGTGCCCCCCAGCGACCAGCTGAAGCAGCTGGTCGAACTCCACAAGGTAGCTGAGGAGGCCATGAAGGGCCTTATAGTCCGGCTGTGGCCTGGACAGGCCATGCCTGGGAGCTACTTCGGCCTCATGCGGTGGCTGGTGGATGCGTGCCCCTGGGTGGAGGTCATCAAGCGCTCCGCCTGTATTGAAGGTGCTCGTCGGGCCCTTGCCCGCACAAAGGTGCACTGGGGCACGCTGGATGCGGAGAAGCTTCTTACTGACCCGCCGCCACCGGGCAAGGAATATCGTACACCCGAAATGTATTATAAAACTGTCCTGAAGGGAGCCCGCGATATTGCGGATGAGTGCCCTAGAGATGTAATTTTTGATTAAACCTGCTATGTATTATCCTGTGCGCTGAAAACTTTGTTCATGTGCGCTTTAAGCAACTCTTTTTTAATTTAAAATGTTACCTTCTGTGCGGCCGTTTATAAAACCTGAGAGATGGCAAGTCGTTGGCTTCAACCCCCAAGCCGCAAGTGCTAGGGTTTTCGAGATAACTTGAGCACTCTTGTTCCCATTTTTGGGTCCATCTAGGGAGGCGCTCAACACAACGAACCAGGCAACCGGACTTATAGTGCTTGAACACTCTCACTTAGCCATAGAATTCTATAATTTTAAATTTCGGCGAAGCCCCTAGTATTCGGAAGACCGAATTCGGGGCGCTATCCACGCCTTCGTCGGACATTATCCGGAACTTTGCTCGAAGCGGCGTGAGTCTTTAAGGACCCGAAAAGACCTCTCGAACAGCGACCAGTCTCTCGCCTTATCATGCCGGTCAGTTTTAGCTTTCTCCACTGAGGCGCTCGCCCAGCTCAACCGGGGCGCAATCGCAGTGGTTCTCCCAGTGCCACCTTAGCCGATGGAACGGAACGTAAGGCACCAAAATATGGGAGCCGGGCAAACCCAACTATTGACCCAAGACATGATTCGGAGCCGATTCATATAATGTTATAAGTTCGGGGTGCCGCACTTGTGAAAGTGTTCGGACTTATCACACCATAATGCGAGGAACGTAAGCCCCTGGTGTATTAGGCCGTATCAAAATATAAGGGTGCAAGATGTCATGTAATGAACATATATATGTAATAACAGGCAAAAAAAGGTGCTGCATCATTTATTAAAGGAAGTCTGCTATGAGTGCGGACTGATACAGATAGTGCGGTAAGCAAGGGTTTTGGACTAATTAAACATGTCCCCCTCCAGGGATGGGCTGCCGACTTGGTGTATATAATCAAATTTAATGCTCGTAATTGAGACCACCTGAGTGTTCGTCGCCGCATTCTTTACTCCCCGGCTGTTGCATCATGAGTTCGGCAAGTTCACCGCCGGACAGGGCCTCTGGCTAACGGAGTCCTGTGTACAGAAAGAAGGAAAATAATAAAAAAGAGTGGCACACTTGCAAGCCCCTGGTGTGGTCGAGCCGCACTCTGGGTCCATTGTGGTCGTGCCCCTTCCCCTGCGCCCATGGTACCTCCAAAGCATAATGATGTACACGGAGGGTTGTTCTTGCAATCATGCGAGGGCGGGGGTTAGGGCCGCATTGCTACGCATGCTCGGATCGTGCCAGGTGGTCTTGGTTGGTGTTGCTTCGGGCGCGTTTGGCTGTATCCGGCCGTTTAACGGCCGGACTCGAAAATTGCCTTAAAAGGCTGCTCTGTACTTCTGCCGCGAGAGCCGCTGTATGTTCCTCCATTCGGAGGGAGCGTTCCGTATTTCCGTTGACCGTGATGACTCCACGAGGGCCTGGCATCTTGAGCTTGAGGTATGCATAATGCGGCACCGCGTTGAACTTTGCAAACGTGGTTCGTCCGAGCAGAGCGTGATAGCCGCTGCGAAATGGGACTATGTCGAAGATTAACTCCTCGCTTTGGAAATTATCCGGGGATCCGAAGACCACTTCCAGTGTGACTGAGCCTGTACAATTGGCCTCCACACCTGGTATGATGCCTTTAAAGGTTGTCTTTGTAGGTTTAATCCTTGAGGGGTATATGCCCATCTTGCGCACTGTATCCTAATAAAGCAGGTTCAGGCTATTGCCGCCGTCCATCAGGACTCTCGTGAGGTGAAATCCATCGACGATTGGGTCTAAAACTAATGCGGCGAATCCGCCATGGCGGATGCTGGTCGGATGGTCTCTTCGATCAAAAGTGATCGGACAAGAGGACCATGGCTTGAACTTCGGGGCGACTGGCTCCATCACGTATACGTCCCTTAGTGCACGCTTCTGCTCCCTCCTGGGTATGTGGGTCACGTAGATCATTTTCACCATCCGCACTTGTGGGGGGAAACCCTTCTGTCCTCTATTGTTCGGCGGTCGGGTCTCTTCCTCGTCGTCGCTGTTTAGCCCCTTGTCGTTGTTTTCGGGGGTGCCATGTATCTGGCATAAGCGTCCGAGTATTCGGTCCAAATTGGACGGACCCGGAGTGGTTCTCTTGAATGGCTTCTTCCGCTGACCGGGTTTAGAGCCTCGGAATCCGGCGTTGACTGCCGTATCCTCCTTGTCGTCGCCGTTAATGCGGCGTTTATTTTTTCTTTGACGTGACCTGCCGTTGTTGTCCTTAGTATCCGGACTGCCAGAATTTTTACTGAGGTTGTTGCTACGAGCTAGCCAGCTATCCTCTCCCGCGCAAAAGCAGGTCATTAATGATGTGAGGGCTGCCATGGATTTCGGCTTTTCCTTTCCCAGGTGCCGGGCTAGCCACTCGTCGCGGATGTTATGTTTGAAGGCTGCGAGGGCCTCTGCATCCGGACAGTCGACGATTAGGTTTTTCTTTGTCAAGAACCGTGTCCAGAATTGTCTGGCCGATTCGTCTGGCTGCTGAATTCGGTGGCTTAGGTCATCGGCGTCTGGTGGCCGCACATACGTGCCCTGGAAGTTGTCGAGGAATGCGGCTTCTAGGTCTTCCCAACACCCAACTGACTCTACGGGCAAGCTATTAAGCCAATGCCGAGCTGGTCCTTTAAGCTTTTGTGGGAGATACTTGATGGCACGGAGATCGTCACCACGGGCCATATGGATGTGAAGGAGATAATCTTCGATCCAAACCGCGGTGTCTGTTGTTCCATCGTAGGATTCGATGTTTACGGGTTTAAACCCTTTAGGGATTTGATGATCCATTACTTCGTCAGAGAAGCATAGCGGGTGTGCGGCGCCTCTATATTGAGCAATATCACGACGTACCTCGAGAGAGCGTGGTCTGCTGTGTTCGGCCCGGCCGGGGTTATTGTATCCGGCGCGACGGTATTCGTCGTGGGTCGTGGGGCGCCCACGTGATCCGTAGATGGATCTGGATTGCCTTGCTTTGTCCTCCAATACATCTCGCAAGTCCGGCGCGTTCCCTCTTGGCTTCGTACTTTGGAGCGATGCCGGGGTACGTCATGGTGGAGGGCCTGGATGCCTCTCTGTCGCGACCACGGGGTGGTCGGGCGGCCATATCGTGCGCTGGTGATGAAGGTATGTATGCTTCTTCCTCTAATCGGGGGAGCAACTTGCGTCTTGGGTAGCTTTTGGAGGGGCATTCGAGCTTATACTCTTCGGCCGCGAGGACCTCGGTCCATCGATCGGCCAGCAGGTCCTGATCAGCTTGAAGCTGCTGCTGCTTTTTCTTTGGGCTATTTGCCGTGGCGATAAGCCTGCGTTTAAAACGCTCTTGTTCGACGGGATCCTCAGGCACGACGAATTCGTTATCGTTGAGGCTTGCCTTGTCTTCGGAGGGAGGTGTATAGTTATATTCCTCGACCTCTTCGTCTGCCCCCTCTCGTGAGGGCTTGCTTCTGCATCCTCCTGCGCTGAGTCCTACTGGAGGGGATTGTCTTCGACACTCTCGGGGGTATTATTATCTCCTGTGCCGGAATCTCCATTCTTGTTGTGGAGGGATTTAGAGCGGCGCCGCTGACGCCGGCGCTTGGGCTGTTTCTTTAAGGAATCTGCCTCCGCTGCTTCTTCGCCGTCCCCGTCTTTTGGGGTGTCCACCATGTATATGTCGTATGATGAGGTGGTCTTCCAGTGCCCTGTACGCGCTGGTTCCTGTTCGTCTCCGGCATCGTCGTTCATAGCGTCGATGTCTTCGGAGTCGTAGTCTAGCATGTCGGTTAGATCGTCGACAGTGGCTACAAAGTGGGTGGTGGGTAGGCTCAGAATTTCTTCGTCGTCCGTATCCCAACCATCTTGGCCATAATCCGACCAGGGCTCTCCGGATAGCGAGAGATGCTTTAGCGAATTTAGGATGTCGCCAAAGGGTGAGTGTTGGAAGATGTCCGCGGCAGTGAATTCCATAACCGGCGCCCGATCGGATTCGATTGGCAGGGGCGTGGGAGGTCCGGAGTCCGGCAAGGAGTCCGGCACCTCGGAGTCACGAGCTTCGTGAGGGACAAGGCTAGTGTTCGGCTCCATAGCTATGGAAGTTGGAGCCCCCGAGACGGTGTCCAACCACCGGTCCTCGATCTGGGCGATCGGCTCCGGACTAAAGGCCGGAGCGGATTCTTGTGCAGCCACCAAGGCACTGTTCGGTGGCAGAACTAGATCATGCCCATCGTAACAGTGCGGCGCGCTTGGCTGTGGCTAGAGCCCGTCGAAGATCAAGTCCACGCGGATGTCGGCCATGAAGTTTAGGCTTCCGAATCTGACCTGATGGCCAGGGGCGTAGCTTTCAATCTTCTCCAGATGGCCAAGTGAATTAGCCCGCAGTGCGAAGCCGCCGAAAACGAAGATCTGTCCGGGGAGAAAAGTCTCACCCTGGACAGCGTTGTTGATTGAAGATGCCATCGAGCGTATCAGTGACGACACAGAGGAACTCTCAATGAAAGCACCAATGTCGGTGTCAAAAACAGCGGATCTCGGGTAGGGGGTCCCGAACTATGCGTCTAGGCGGATGGTAACAGGAGACAAGGGACACAATGTTTTACCCAGGTTTGGGCCCTCTTGATGGAGGTAAAACCCTACGTCCTGCTTGATTAATATTGATGATATGGGTAGTACAAGGGTGGATCTACCACGAGATCAAGGAGGCTAAGCCCTAAAGCTAGCCTATGGTATGATTGTTGTAATGTATGTTGTGTCCTATGGACTAAAGCTCTCCGGTTTATATAGACACCAGAGGAGGCTAGGGTTACACAGAGTCGGTTACAATGGTAGGAGATCTACATATCCGTATTGCCAAGCTTGCCTTCCACGCCAAGGAAAGTCCCATCCGGACACGGGACGGAGTCTTCAATCTTGTATCTTCGTAGTCTTGGAGTCCGGCAGACAATGATAGTCCGGCTGTCCGGACACCCCCCCAGTCCAGGACTCACTCAGACACCCCAAAGGATGGGGACGGCGAAGAAGCAGCAGAGGAAGATTCCTTAAAGAAACAGCCCAAGCGCCAACGTCAGCGGCGCCGCTCTAAATCCCGCCACGGCAAGAATGGAGATTCCGGCACAGGTGATAATAACACCCCAGAGAGTGCCGAAGACAATCCCCTCCTACAAGATTCAGCGCAGGAGGATGCAGAAGCAAGCCCCCACGAGAGAGCGGCAGACGAAGAGGTCGAGGATGATAATTACATACCTCTCTCCGGAGACGAGGCAAGCCTCAACGACGACGAATTCGTCGTGCCCGAGGATCCCGTCGAACAAGAGCGTTTCAAACGCAGGCTAATGGCCACAGCAAATAGCCTAAAGAAAAAGCAGCAACAGCTTCAAGCCGATCAAGACCTACTGGCCGATAGATGGACCGAGGTCCTCGCGGCCGAAGAGTATGAACTCGAACGCCCCTCCAAGAGCTACCCAAAACGCAAGTTGCTCCCCCGATTAGAAGAGGAAGCATACATACCTTCATCACCAGCGCACAATACGGCCGACCGACCACCCCGTGGTCGCGACAGAGAGGCATCCAGGCCTTCCATCAAGACCGTACCCCGGCATCGCTCGAAAAGTATGAAGCCACGAGGGAACGCGCTGGACTTGCGGGATATATTGGAGGATAAGGCAAGACAATCCAGATCTATCTATGGATCACGTGGGCGCCCCACGACCCACGACAAATATCGTCGAGCCGGATACAACAACTCTGGCCAGGCCGAACATAGCAGACAACGCTCCCTTGAGCTACGTCATGATATTGCTCAATATAGAGGCGCCGCACACCCGCTATGCTTCACTGACGAAGTAATGGATCATCAAATCTCTGAAGGGTTCAAACCCGTAAACATTGAATCCTACGATGGCACGACAGACCCTGCGGTTTGGATCAAAGATTATCTCCTTCACATCCATATGGCCCGCGGCGACGATCTCCACGCCATCAAATATCTCCCGCTCAAGCTTAAAGGACCAGCTCGGCATTGGCTTAACAGCCTGCCCGCAGAGTCAATTGGGTGTTGGGAGGACCTGGAAGCCGCATTCCTCGACAACTTCCAGGGCACATATGTGCGACCACCAGACACCGATGACCTAAGCCACATAATCCAGCAGCCAGACGAATCGGCCAGGCAATTCCGGACACGGTTCCTAACAAAGAAAAATCAAATCGTCGACTGTCCGGATGCAGAGGCCCTTGCAGCCTTCAAACATAACATCCGCGACGAGTGGCTAGCCCGGCACCTAGGACAGGAAAAGCCGAAATCGATGGCAGCCCTCACATCATTAATGACCCGCTTTTGTGTGGGAGAGGATAGCTGGCTAGCTCGCAGCAACAACCTCAGCAAAAATGCTGGTAGTCCGGATACTAAGGACCACAACGGCAGGTCGCGTCGAAGCAAAAATAAACGCCACGTTAACGGTGACGACAAGGAGGATACAGCAATCAACGCCGGATTCCGAGGCTCTAAACCCGGTCAGTGGAAGAAGCCATTCAAAAGAACCACTCCGGGTCCGTCCAATTTGGACCGAATACTCGACCGCTCATGCCAGATACATGGCACCCCCGAAAAGGAGGATACAGAGATTGTTGGGTATTTAAGCAGGCAGGCAAGTTAATTGCCGAAAACAACGACAAGGGGCTGCACAGCGACAACAAGGAAGGGACCCGGCCGCCGAAAAGTAGAGGACAGAAGGGTTTCCCCCCACAAGTGCGGACGGTGAACATGATAAACGCAACCCATATACCCAAGAGGGAGTGGAAGCGTGCACTAAGGGACGTATATTCGATGGAGCCAGTCGCCCCCAAGTTCAATCCATGGTCCTCTTGCCCGATCACTTTCGATCGAAGAGACCATCCGACCAGTATCCTCCATGGCGGATTTGCCGCATTGGTTTTAGACCCAATCATCGATGGATTTCACCTCACGAGAGTCCTGATGGACGGCGGCAGTAGCCTGAACCTACTTTATTAGGATACAGTGCGCAAGATGGGCATAGACCCCTCAAGGATTAAACCTACAAAGACGACCTTCAAAGGCGTCATACCAGGTGTTGAGGCCAATTGTACAGGCTCAGTCACACTGGAAGTGGTCTTCGGATCCCCGGACAATTTCCAGAGCGAGGAGTTATTCTTCGACATAGTCCCTGTTGGGGATATTACCACTAGGCGTGAACCGGCCTACTTGGGCCGGGTTAAGTTCCTTAGTGGTATAAGCAGATGAAGGCCCAAGGCCTATAGTCGGTTTAGAACCTGTAGCCGTAAACCGGCCTGATGTATACTTGTATTGTAAGTTAGGAATAGAGAGATACCAACCGGGATACGAGTATGAACCGGTTGGGACTCTATGGACCGACGGGCGTCACCCGTGTATATAAGGGGACGACCTGGCGGCGGTTCAAGACAGACAGCCACAACTCGAGCCTAGGCGAAGCTTGTTTGCTCCCTAGCCATCGAGATCATATCAATTCCATCACAACTAGACGTAGGCTTTTACCTTCATCGAAGGGGCCGAACTAGTATAAACTCTCGTGTCTTTGTGTCCGCTTTAACCCCTTCAAGTAAACCCATAGCGATGGCTCCACAACTAAGTCCTTTCACTAGGACATCTGCCATGACAAATCCACGACAGTCCCGTTCTGCAGCGGCTATCATGCTCTGCTCGGACGAACCACGTTCGCAAAGTTCAACGCGGTGCCGCATTACGCATACCTCAAGATCAAGATGCCAGGCCCTCGTGGAGTCATCACGGTCAACGGAAATACGGAACGCTCCCTCCGAACGGAGGAACATACAGCGGCTCTCGCGGCAGAAGTACAGAGTAGCCTTCTAAGACAATTTTCGAATCCGGCTGTTAAACGGCCGGACACGGCCAAACGCGCCCGGAGCAACATCAACCAAGACCACCTGGCACGTTCCGAGCACGCGTAGCAATGCGGCCCCAACCCCAACCCTCGCATGATTGCAAGACCAACCCTCCACGTACATCATTACGCTCTGGAGATACCATGGGCATAGGGGGAGGGGCACGACCACAACAGACCCAGAGTGCGGCTCGACCACACCAGGGGCTCACAAGTGTGTCGCTCCTTTTTATTTTTTATTTTCCTTCTTTGTATACACAAGACTCCGTTCACCAGAGGCCCTATCCGGCGGCGAACCCGCCGAACTCATGATGCAACAGCCAGGGAGGGAAGAAGGCTGCGACAAACACTCAGGTGGTCTCCATTACGAGCATTAAATTTGATTATATACACCAGTCCGCAGCCCACCCCTGGAGGGGGACATGTTTAATAAGTCCAATCCCTTGCTTACCGCACTATTTGTATCATTCCGCACTCATAGCAAAATTCCTTGAATAAATAATGCAGCACTTTTTGCCTGTAATTGCATTACTTTACATATATGCTCACTAATGACATCTTGCACCCGTATATTTTGGTACGGCCGAATACACCAGGGGCTTATGTTCCCCACATTATGGTGTGATAAGTCCGAACACTTTCACAAGTGCGGCACCCCGAACTTATAGAATTATGTGAATCGGCTCCGAATCATGTCTTGGGTCAATAGTTGGGTTTGCCCGGCTCCCACGTTTTGGTACCTTACGTTCTGTTCTGTCAGCTAAGGTGGCACTGGGAGAACCTCTGCGATTGCACCCCGGTTGAGCTGGGCGAGCGCCTCAGTGGAGAAAGCTAAAACTGACTTTCATGATAAAGTGAGAGACTGGTCGCTGTTCGAGAGGTCTTTTCGAGTCCTTAAAGACTTATGCCGCATCAAGCGAAGAACCAGATAATGTCCGGCCAAGGCGTGGATAGCGCCCCGAACTCGGTCTTCCGAATACTAGGGGCTTTGCCGAAATTTAAAATTATAGAATTCTATGGCTAAGTGAGAGTGTTCAAGCATTATAAGTCCGGTTGCCTTGTTCGTTGTGTTGAGCGCCTCCCCAGATGGACCCAAAAATGGGAACAAGAGTGCTCAAGTTTATCCCAAACACCCCAGCACTCCTGGCTTGGGGGCTGAAGCCGACGACTTGCCATCTCTCAGATTTTATAAACGGCCGCACAGAAGGTAATATTTTAAATCAAACAAGTGTTGCTTAGCACATATGAACAAGGTTTTCAGCGCACAGGATAATACATAGCGAGTCTACTCAATAATTACATCTCTGGAGCACTCATCCGCAATCTTGTGGGCACCCTTCAGGACAGTCTTATAGTACATCTCGGGCGTACGATACTCCTTGCCCGCTGGCGGCGCGTCAGTGATAAGCCTCTCCGCATCTAGCCTGCCCCAGTGCACCTTTGCGCGGGCAACGGCCCGACGAGCGCCTTCAATACAGGCGGAGCGCTTGATGACCTCCACCCAGGGGCACGCATCCACCAGCCGCCGCACGAGGCCGAAGTAGCTCCCAGGCATGGCCTCTCCAGGCCACAGCCAGACTATGAGGCCCTTCATGGTCTGCTCGGCTACCTTGTGGAGCTCGACCAGCCGCTTCAGCTGGTCGCTAGGGGGCACCGGAAGGCCGGCCTCAGCATACTGAGACTAGAAGACCTTCTCCGTTGAGCTCCCCTCTTCGCTATGGTAGAATGCGGCGGCATCGGATACACTGCGAGGCAGATCTGCAGACGCCCCTGGAGAGCTCCGAATTCGGGTAAGTGTCAGGTAGTTTACATTAACATACTTGCTTTGCATGAAAAATGCCTTGCCCGCTGATATTTTCTTCACATCCTCAACCTCTTGAAGGGCCTTATGGGCCTCAGCCTTGGTGGCTTTGGCACTTTCGAGAGCCGAGGCAAGCTCGGACTCTCAAGTCTTCGAGTCGCGCTCCAAACTCTCATGCTTTTCCATGAGAGCGTGGAGCTCTTGCCGCACTTCCGCCACCCGCGCCTCCTGCTTCTCTCGCTCCGTTCGTTCCGCGGCCGCTTTGCGTTCGGCCGTAGATACGGCCTCCTTCAGGGCCGCCACGTCGTTCGTGGCCCCTGCAGTATCCACGTTATCCTTGTTATTTTTATTTGCAACCGAAATCCTTTTCTGTAAGGTAAATATTCAAAGTGGTGTTACTCACCTTCTTTGTCCTCGAGCTGCTTCTTGGCACGGCCGAGCTCTTGCTCGGACCGCTCGTTATCTTGCTTCAATGCACCGACCTCCGCAGTCAGTGTGGCAGAGGTCAGCAGCGCAGCCTGCAAACCCATATTGACATAATTTTTAGCATCCCTGCGTATATCTTTTTAGATCCTCAGTCCGGCTTTTCTTTCCGAACACCGAACCGAGCATCAGGGGCTACTGTCTATGCGGTACTACATTACATAATTTTAACTTCTTACCTCAAAGCCTGTTAGAAGGCTGCTGCAGGCTTCGGTCAGCCTGCTCTTGGCGAGCTGAACCTTCTGAATCACCGCACTCATGATAGTGCGGTGTTCTTTCTCGATGGAAGCGCCTTTGAGCACCTCCAACAAGTTGTCCGGCGCCTCCGGTTGGATGGGGGCCGCCGATGTCACGGTCTTGCCCTTCTTGCGAAGGGGCCGCCTGCCGGACTCCGGAACCACTGCAGGTTCTGGTGTGGAGTCCGGCGCAAAGTCTGGGAGGCTGCCTTGCGGCGCCTCCGGAGCCTCCTCCTTATGGGTCCCTTCCTAGGATCCCACCTTGGCGTCCTTGCGGCGTGAGGGGTGGAGGTAGTCGGGATGGAATCCACATCCGACGGAGCCAACGACCCGCTCGACGAAGCGGGGAGATCATCGTCGGCCGGACTGTAGGCAGTATGCGGCATTAGAAGGACACTATGCGACAAATAAGAAATTGTGAATTATTCGGAAATCCGGATACTTACGATCTCGCTCGAGGCCTGGCCCTTGAGGGCCACTCTTCATCGCCAATGTTGGTGTTGGCGGAGCTGTCCGGGGGAATAGTTCTTCCCCTCTTGGACCCTTCGGCCTCCCCCGTTGGGGAGGCCTTCCTCTTTCTCTCTCCCTCCTCTGGGAGCGAGTTGTCTTCCTCCTCCTCATCTTCGGGGGAGGAATCCGCCTCAGAGTCATCGGACACCTGAAAACGGGAACTCTTTCGAGTACCCGTCGCCACCTTCTTGGCCTTCTTCTCCGGCACCACATGTGGTGCCGGAACCAGCAGCCCCGCTAGACGGGCGTCCACTGGGTTTTCTGGCATGGGAGCCGGGCAGATGAGCTGCTCGGCCTTCTTCATCCAGTCATGTTAAAGGAAAAGGGAGATTGAGACCCGCTTAGGGTCGAACTATTAACAACAAGTGTACCGTAAAGGGGTAGAATCGCTTACCTCGTCAGCTGGACGCTGCGAGTGAAATCCGCAATCTTCCGTCGCGGATGCGAGGGCTTCGGCGCCCTTAAACAGCACCCTCCAAGCGCCTTTGTACGTCGTGTCGAAGAGCCCGCTCAACGCCTGGTGCTGTGCCAGATCAAACTCCCACAGGTTGAATGCCCGTTCTTGGCATGGGAGAATCCGGCGGACGAGCATGACTTTGACCAGATTAACAAGCCTGAGCTTCTTGTTCACCAGCTTCTGGATACAGGCTTGGAGTCCCGTCAGCTCCTTCGAATCACCCCATAGCAAGCCCTTCTCTTTCCAGGAGGTGAGCTGCACAGGGATACCAGATCTGAACTCGGGGACCGCCGCCCATGTAGGGTCGCGCGGCTCGGTGATGTAGAACCACCCCGATTGCCACCCCTTGACGGACTCCACGAAGGCCCCTCTAACCAGAGGACGTTGGGCATCTTGCCCAACATGGCGCCTCCGCACTCTGCCTGCGTGCCCTTCACTACCTTCAGCTTGACATTGAAGGTCTTGAGCCACAAGCCGAAGTGGGGCTGAATGCAGAGGAAGGCCTCGCACATGACGATAAACGCCGAGATGTTAAGGATGAAGTTCGGCGCTAGATCATGGAAATCTAGGCCGTAGTAGAACATGAGCCCCCGGACAAAAGGGTGAAGTGGGAAGCCCAGTCCGCGGAGGAAGTGGGGAAGGAAAACGACCCTCTCATGGGTCCTGGGGGTGGGGATGAGCTGCCCCTTTCCGGCAGCCGGTGCGCGATGTCGCTGGAGAGGTATCCGGCGCCGTGCAGCTTTTCGATGTGCTCCCCCTTAACGATGGAGGCCAGCCATTTGCCTCCCGCTCCGGACATGATCGGAGAAGGTCGAGGCGAGAAGCACGGACTTGGGCGCTGGAGCTCGAGAGTGCACCGAGATGGATAAGCAAAGGAGGAAGAAGGCGTAGGTAAAAAGGCGGATCCTTATCCCCTTATATATAGGCGGACGAAGACTATGCGTCCCCACCAGCCTGGTAAGACTCGCTTATCTCCCAAGCGCCACCATCAATGGCGCGGTTGGGTTACCCACGTCCGTATTGATGAGAATCCCGGAATAAGGGGAACACGATCTCTACTTCGACAAGACGTGCCAAGGAAACCGCTTGGTTAAATGCGCTGAGGTGGTATAATAAAAAATGATTCAAGTAAAGGCTTGGTAGTGGCGTGACGTCACACTACAAGATACGTCAGCAGATTGAACCTGTGTACATGATATTCTCTCTACGGTGGAATGTGGAAATTATTTTGCAGAGCCGGACACTATCCTGGTTTTCACAATCTTCTATGGATTATTCGGAGGAGGAACCCGCCTTGCAATGCCGAACATTATGCGCGTCAGACTCATCGTCATTGAAGCCAGGTTCAGGGGCTACTGAGGGAGTCCTGGACTAGGGGGTGTCCGGATAGCCGGACTATCATCGTCCGCCGGACTCCAAGACTACGAAGATACAAGATTGAAGACTCCGTCCCGTGTCCGGATGGGACTTTCCTTGGCGTGGAAGGCAAGCTTGGCGATACGGATATGTAGATCTCCTACCATTGTAACCAACTCTGTGTAACCCTAGCCCTCTCTGGTGTCTATATAAACCGGAGGGTTTTAGTCCGTAGGACACAACAACCATTACTGCAATCATACCATAGGCTAGCTTCTAGGGTTTAGCCTCCTTGATCTCGTGGTAGATCCACTCTTGTAATACACATCATCAATAATAATCAAGCAGGACGTAGGGTTTTACCTCCATCGAGAGGTCCCGAACCTGGGTAAAAACATCGTGTCCCTTGTCTCCTGTTACCATCCGTCTAGACGCACAGTTCGGGACCCCCTACCCGAGATCTGCCGGTTTTGATACCGACAGGACCCATCAGGAGGAGGCTCCGGAGGCGCCGCAAGGCAGCCTCCCGGAATTTGCACCGGACTCCACGCCGGAACCCGCAGTGGTTCCGGAGTCCGGCAGGCGGCCCCTTCGCAAGAAGGGCAAGACCGTGACGCCGGTGGCCCCCATCCAACCGGAGGCGCCGGACAACTCATTGGAGGCGCTCAAAGGCGCTTCCATCGAGGAAGGTTTAGCTCGCCAAGAGCGGGTTGACCGAAGCCTGCAGTAGCCTTCTAACAGGCTTTGAGGTAAGAAGTTAAAAATATGTAATGTAATACCGCATAGACAATAGCCCCTGATGCTCGGTTCGATGTTCGGAAAGAAAAGCCGGACTGAGGATCTAAAAAGATATACGCAGGGTTGCTAAAAATTATGTCAATATGGGTTTGCAGGCTGCGCTGCTGACCTCTGCCGCACTGACTGCGGAGGTCGGTGCTTTGAAGCAGGACCTCGAGCGGTCCGAGCAAGAGCTCGGCCGTGCCAAGAAGCAGCTTAAGGACAAAGAAGGTGAGTAACACCTCTTTGAATAGTTACCTTATAGAAAAGGATTTAGGTTGCAAAAAATAACAAGGATAGCGTGGGTACTGCAGGGGCCACGAACGAGGTGGCAACCCTGAAGGAGGCTGTGTCCGCGGCCGAACGCAATGCGGCCGCGGAACGGGCAGAGCGAGAGAAGCAGGAGGCGCGGGTGGCGGAGGTGCGGCAAGAGCTCCAGGCTCTCATGAAAAGGCATGAGAGTTTGGAGCGCGACTCAAAGACTCGAGAGTCCGAGCTTGCCTCGGCTCTCGAAAGTGCCAAAGCCGCCAAGGCCGAGGCCCACAAGGCCCTTCAGGAAGTTGAGGATGTGAAGAAAATAGCGGCGGGTAAGGCATTTTTCATGCAAAGCAAGCATGTTAATGTAAACTTCCTGATACTTACCCAAATTCGGAGCTCTCCAGGGGCGTTTGCAGATCTGCCTCGCAGTGTGTCCGATGCCGCCGCATTCTACCGTGGCGAGGAGGGGAGCTCAACGGAGAAGGTCTTCTGGTCTCAGTACGCTGAGGCCGGCCATCCGGTGCCCCCTAGTGACCAGCTGAAGCAGCTGGTCGAGCTCCACAAGGTAGCCGAGCAGGCCATGAAGGGCCTCATAGTCCGGCTGTGGCCTGGAGAGGCCATGCCCGGGAGCTACTTCGGCCTCGTGCGTCGGCTGGTGGATGCGTGCCCCTGGGTGGAGGTCATCAAGCGCTCCGCCTGTATTGAAGGTGCCCGTTGGGCCCTAGCCCGCGCAAAGGTGCACTGGGGCAGCCTGGATGCGGAGAGGCTTATCACTGACGCGCTGCCAGCGGGCAAGGAGTATCGTACGCCCGAGATGTACTATAAGACTGTCCTGAAGGGTGCCCGCAAGATTGCGGATGAGTGCCCCAGAGATGTAATTATTGAGTAAACTCGCAATGTGTTATCCTGTGCGCTGAAAACTTTGTTCATATGCGCTAAGCAACGCTTATTGATTTAAAATATTACCTTCTGTGCGGCCGTTTATAAAATCTGAGAGATGGCAAGTCGTCGGCTTCAGCCCCCATGCCACGAGTGCTGGGGTGTTCGGGATAAACTTGAGCACTCTTGTTCCCATTTTTGGGTCCATCTAGGGAGGCGCTCAACACAACGAACAAGGCAACCGGACTTATAATGCTTGAACACTCTCACTTAGCCATAGAATTCTATAATTTTAAATTTCGGCGAAGCCCCTAGTATTCGGAAGACCGAGTTCGGGGCGCTATCCACACCTTGGCCGGACATTATCCGGTTCTTCGCTCGAAGTGGCATAAGTCTTTAGGGACTCGAAAAGACCTCTCGAATAGCGACCAGTCTCTCACCTTATCATGCCAGTCAGTTTTAGCTTTCTCCACTGAGGGGCTCGCCCAGCTCAACCGGGGCACAATCGCAGTGGTTCTCCCAGTGCTACCTTAGCCGACAGAACGGAATGTAAGGTACCAAAACATGGGAGCCGGGCAAACCCAACTATTGACCCAAGACATGATTCGGAGCCGATTCATATAATGCTATAAGTTCGGGGTGCCGCACTTGTGAAAGTGTTCGGACTTATCACACCATAATGCGGGGAACCTAAGCCCCTGGTGTATTCGGCCGTACCAAAATTCACGGGTGCAAGATGTCATTAATGAACATATATGTAAAGTAATGCAATTATAGGCAAAAAGTGCTGCATTATTTATTCAAGGAATTCTGATATGAGTGCGGAATGATACAAATAGTGCGGTAAGCAAGGGATTGGACTAATTAATCATGTCCCCCTCCAGGGCTGGGCTGCGGACTGGTGTATATAATCAAATTTAATGCTCGTAATGGAGACCACCTGAGTGTTCGTCGCAGCCTTTTTCCCTCCCTGGCTGTTGCATCGTGAGTTCGGCGGGTTCGCTGCCGGACAGGGCCTCTGGTAAACGGTGTCCTGTGTATACAAAGAAGGAAAATAAAAAATAGAAAAAAAGGGACACACTTGGGAGCCCCTGGTGTGATCGAGCCGCAGTCTGGGTCTGTTGTGGTCGTGCCCCTCCCCCTATGCCCATGGTATCTCCAGAGCGTAATAATGTACGCGGAGGGCTGGTCTTGCAATCATGCGAGGGCTGGGGTTGGGGCCGCATTGCCACGCGTTCTCGGAACGTGCCAGGTGGTATTGATTGATGTTGCTCCGTTCGAAGGGAGCGTTCCGTATTTCCGTTGACCGTAATCACTCCACGAGGGCCTGGCATCTTGAGCTTGAGGTATGCGTAATGCGGCACCGCGTTGAACTTTGCGAACGCGGTTCGTCCGAGCAAAGCGTGATAGCCACTGCGAAACGGGACTATGTCGAAGATTAACTCCTCGCTCTGGAAATTATCCGGGGATCCGAAGACCACTTCCAGCGTGACTGAGCCTGTACAATTGGCTTCAACACCTGGTATGATGCCTTTGAAGGTCGTCTTTGTATGTTTAATCCTTGAGGGGTCTATGCCCATCTTGCGCACTATATCCTGATAAAGCAGGTTCAGGCTACTGCCGCCGTCCATCAGGACTCTCGTGAGGTGAAATCCATTGACGATTGGGTCTAAAACCAATGCGGTGAATCCACCATGGTGGATACTGGTCGGATGGTCTCTTCGATCGAAAGTGATCGGGCAAGGGGACCATGGATTGAACTTCGGGGCGACTGGCTCCATCGCATATACGTCCCTTAGTGCACACTTCCGCTCCCTCTTGGGTATATGGGTTGCGTATATCATGTTTACCGTCCGCACTTGTGGGGGGAAACCCTTCTGTCCTCTATTGTTCGGCGGCCGGGTCTCTTCCTCGTCGTCGCTGTGCAGCCCCTTGTCGTTGTTTTCGGCAATTAACATGCCTGCCTGCTTAAATACCCAACAATCTCTGTTGGTGTGGTTAGCTGGCTTTTCGGGGGTGCCATGTATCTGGCATGAGCGGTCGAGTATTCGGTCCAAATTGGACGGACCCGGAGTGGTTCTTTTGAATGGCTTCTTCCGCTGACCGGGTTTAGAGCCTCGGAATCTGGCGTTGACTGCTGTATCCTCATTGTTGTCGCCGTTAACGCGGCATTTGTTTTTGCTTCGACGCGACCTGCCGTTGTGGTCCTTAGTATCCGGACTGCCAGCATTTTTACTGAGGTTGTTGCTGCCAACTATCTTCTCCATCACAGAAGCGAGTCATTAATGATGTGAGGGCTGCCATGGATTTCGGCTTTTCGTGTCCTAGGTGCCGGGCTAGCCATTCATCGCGGATGTTATGTTTGAAGGCTGCGAGGGCCTCTGCATCCGGACAGTCAACAATTTGATTTTTCTTTGTTAAGAACCGTGTCCAGAACTGTCTGGCCGATTCATCTGGCTGCTGAATTATGTGGCTTAGGTCATCGGCATCTGGTGGTCGCACATATGTGCCCTGGAAGTTGTCGAGGAATGCGGCTTCCAGGTCTTCCCAACACCCAATTGACTCTGCGGGCAAGCTGTTAAGCCAATGCCGAGCTGGTCCTTTAAGCTTGAGTGGGAGATACTTGATGGCGTGGAGATCGTCGCGGCGGGCCATATGGATGTGAAGGAGATAATCTTCGATCCAAACCGCGGGGTCTATCGTGCCATCGTGGGATTCAATGTTTATGGGTTTAAACCCTTCAGGGATTTGATGATCCATTACTTCGTCAGTGAAGCATAGCGGGTGTGCGGGGCCTCTGTATTGAGCAATATCATGACGTAGCTCAAGGGAGCGTTGTTTGCTGTGTTCGGCCCGGCCAGAGTTGTTGTTTCCGGCTCGACGGTATTCGTCGTGGGTCGTGGGGCGCCCACGTGATCCATATATAGATCTGGACTGTCTTGCCTTGTCCTCCAATATATCCCGCAAGTCCGGCGCGTTCCCTCGTGGCTTCGTACTTTTTGAGAGATGCCGGGGTACGGTCTTGGTGGAGGGCCTAGGTGCCTCTCTGTCCCAACCACGGGGTGGTCGGTCTGCCGTATTGTGCGCTGGTGATGAGGGTATGTATGCTTCCTCCTCTAGTCGGGGGAGCAACTTGCGTTTTGGGTAGCTCTTGGAGGGGCGTTCGAGTTCATACTCTTCGGCCGCGAGGACCTCGGTCCATCTGTCGGCCAGCAGGTTTTGATCAGCTTGAAGCTGCTGCTGCTTTTTCTTTAGGCTATTTGCTGTGGCCATTAGCCTGCGTTTGAATCGCTCTTGTTCGACGGGATCCTCAGGCACGGCGAATTCATCGTCGTCGAGGCTTGCCTCGTCTCCGGAGGGAGGTATGTAATTATCATCCTCGACCTCTTCGTCTGCCGCTCTCTCGTGAGGGCTTGCTTCTGCATCCTCCTGCGCTGAATCTTGCAGGAGGGGATTGTCTTCGGCACTTTCTGGTGTTTTATTATCTCCTGTGTGCCGGAATCTCCATTCTTGCTATGGTGGGATTTAGAGCGGCGCCGCTGACGTCGGCGCTTGGGCTGTTTCTTTAAGGAATCTCCCTCCGCTGCTTCTTCGTCGTCCCCATCTTTTGGGGTGTCCACCATGTATATGTCATATGATGAGGTGGTCTTCTAGTGCCCTGTAGGCGCTGGTTCTTGATCGTCTCCGGCATCGTCGTCCGTACCGTCGATGTCTTCGGAGTGGTAGTCTAGCATGTCGGTTAGATCGTCGACAGTGGCTACAAAGTGGGTGGTGGGTGGGGCTTGAATTTCCTCGTCGTCCGCATCCCAACCATCCTGGCCATAGTCCGGCCAGGGCTCTCCGGATAGCGAGAGATGCTTTAGCGAATTTAGGATGTCGCCAAAGGGTGAGTGCTGAAAGATGTCCGCCGCGGTGAACTCCATGATCGGCGCCCAATCGGATTCGATTGGCAGGGGCGCAGGGGTTCGGGGTCCGGCAGGGAGTCCGGCACCTCGGAGTCACGAGGTTTATAAGGGACAAGGTCAGTGTTCGGCTCCATCGCCGTCGAAGTCGCAGCTCCCGAGGTGGTGTCTAGCCACTCGTCCTCGATCTGCGCAATCGGCTCCGGACTATGGGTCGGAGCGGATTCATGTGCAGCCTTCAAGGTACTGTCCGGCGGCAGAGTTAGATCATGCCCATCATGACAGTGCGGCACGCTCGGCTGCGGTTCGGATCCATTGAAGATCAAGTCTCCGCGGATACCCGCCGTGAAGTTGAGGCTTCCAAATCTGACCTGACGACCAGGGGCGTAGCTTTCGATCTACTCCAGATGGCCAAGTGAATTGGCCCGCAGTGCGAAGCCGCCGAATACAAATATTTGTCCGGGGAGAAAAGTCTCACCCTGGACGGCGTTGTTGTTGATTGAAGAAGCCATCAAACCTATCGGTGACGACACAGAGGAACTCTCAATGAAAGCACCAATGTCGATGTCAAAACCGGCGGATCTCGGGTAGGGGGTCCCGAACTATGCGTCTAGGCGGATGGTAACAGGAGACAAGGGACATGATGTTTTTACCCAAGTTCGGGCCCTCTCGATGGAGGTAAAACCCTACTCCTGCTTGATTGATATTGATGATATGGGTAGTACAAGAGTGGATCTACCACGAGATCAAGGAGGCTAAACCCTAGAAGCTAGCCTATGGTATGATTGTTGTAATGGTTGTTCGTCCTACGGACTAAAGCCCTCCGGTTTATATAGACACCGGAGAGGGCTAGGGTTACACAGAGTCGGTTACAATGGTAGGAGATCTACATATCCGTATCGCCAAGCTTGCCTTCCACGCCAAGGAAAGTCCCATCCGGACACGGGACGAAGTCTTCAATCTTGTATCTTCATAGTCTTGGAGTCCGGTGGACGATGATAGTCCGGCTGTCCAGACACCCCCTAGTCCAGGACTCCCTCACCTACAGTCGCCACTGATCGCCGTGGTACCGACGTAGCGCGCCGAGGCTTCCAAGCTCAAGACACTGTGGGAATATCAGCGAGCCCACGGTCTCTGCTTCAAGTGCAGCGAGAAGTGGGGACAAGATCATGTTTGCCCCACTTCGGTTCAACTGCACATCGTCGAAGAACTTCTGGACCTGTTCGGCATCGATAACGTCACCAACACTCAACTACAAGAGACAGGCGAAGCAAGTGACACGGTCATGGCGATTTCTCTGTCTGCCATGACTGGGGGCGTCTCGGCCAAGGCATTTCAATTGCGCGCCTGGATTCAAGGGCACGAGGTACTCATGTTGGTTGACTCCGGCAGCTCCAATTCGTTCGTCGATGCTCAGTTTGCAAAATCTCTATCCGGCGTACAGAGTCTTCCCAAGCCTGGACGTGTTCGTGTGGCTGATGGGGGTGAGTTGATCTGTTCTACGTTTGTTCCGAACTGTGCCTGGTACACCAAGGCCACGAGTTCTTCACTGATCTGAAAGTACTCACTCTCGGGGCATATGATGCAATTTCGGGAATCGACTGGCTCGAGGAGCACAACCCTATGGTGGTCGATTGGCGTGCACGTTTCTTGGAGATACCACCCCAGTAGGACCCCTCCGTCTCACAGGCCAAGATGCATCATCAACCTATTGCGAAGCAATCAACTATGTGCAATTGCAAGGGCTCTGCAGTCAAGGGTCGATCTCCCACATCATTCATCTGTGTATGATCGTCCCTGACGTGGAAACATCTACCCCAATACCTGACTGCATTCAGAAAGTGATCGATGAGTTCTCTGATGTCTTCGCTGAACCAACTGGGCTACCTCCCCGACGTACCTGTGACCACAGAATTCCTCTTATTTCAGGAGCGCAGCCAGTGAATGTACGACCGTACAGACACAAACCAGAACTCAAGTCAGAGATTGAGAAACAAGTGGAAGAACTGCTCAAATCGGGTATCATTCAGAGGAGCACCAGTCCATTTTCTTCTCCAGTGATACTAGTCAAGAAAAAGGACGGAACCTGGAGGTTATGCATCGATTACAGACACCTAATGCTCTTACAGTCATTGCCAAGCATCCGGTACCCATTATAGAAGAGCTTTTGGATGAGCTCCATGGTGCAGCTTGGTTTTCTAAGCTGGATCTCCGTGCAGGCGACCACCAAATTCGGCTGGCACCAGGAGAAGAATACAAGACCGCTTTTCAAACACACCAGGGGCACTTTGAGTTCAAGGTGGTCTCGTTCGGACTGGCGAGTGCACCGACAACTTTCATCGGGGCAGTCACAACCACTCTGAAACCGGTCAAGTGCGTCTGTGTGGTATCATTCTTTGATGACATATTGGTTTTCAGCGCTACTCTCCAAGCACATATCGATCATTTGCACCAAGTTCTAACTCTGCTCCGAAGAGACAGCTGGTATGTCAAGCTCAGTAAGTGTGCTTTTGGACAGCAACAAATCTCATATCTAGGACACACCATCAGTGCTCAGGGAGTTTCCACCGACCCGTTCAAAATCAATGCAGTTGCCAACTGGTCAGCACCAACGGATGTCAAGGGAGCACACAGTTTTCTGGGGCTTGCCGGCTATTGCTGTTGATTTGTCCGAAATTTTGGAGTGATAGCGAAGCCCTTATTCAATCTTCTCAAGAAAGGGACACCATTCATTTGGACTTCCACCACTGACACAGCCTTCCAAGTGCTCAAACAACAGCTCATATCAACTCCAGTACTCGCGCTGCCCAACTTTCAGCAGCCGTTCACAGTGGAAACAGACGCAAGTGAACGAGGCATAGGAGCTATTATGCAACAACAAGGCCATCCAATAGCCTTCACGAGCAAAGCTCTCAGCCCACGATACCAAGGCCTGTCAACATACGAGAAAGAGTACTTGGCAATCATTGTGGCTGTCGACCAATGGCGTCCGTACCTACAACACGCTGAGTTCGTCATCCTGACGGATCAGCGAAGCTTGGTCCACTTGGAAGAACAAAGGCTGACCACGCCGTGGCAACAGAAGGCATTCACCAAACTTTTGGGACTGCGCTACCACATTTGTTACAAAAAGGGTGTTGAAAATGCAGGCGCTGATGCTCTGTCCAGAGCAAACCCAACTGACATGCTTGCTAGCATCACTTCTTGCCGCCTAGCATGGCTCGAGGACGTGGTCACTAGCTACATCAGTAACCCACAAGCATCGTGTCTCCTGGAACAGTTAGCGATCAAAGAAGATCCCAAGAAACGCTTCTCACTCCAGCAAGGTATCATCCGTTTTCATGATCGAATCTGGCTCGGTGGTAGCACACAGATTCAACAAAGAATCATCTCGGCATTCCACGACAGCCCTGTTGGTGGCCACTCAGGTTTCCCTGTCACATACCAACGCGTCAGACGCTTGTTTGCACGGCCCAAGATGAAAGCACACATACGTCAATACGTGCGCTGCTGCCAGGTGTGCCAGCAAGCCAAGCCGGGCCGCGCAGCCTCGCCAGGACTGCTATTACCTCTTTTTGTTCCCAAACAGCCATGGGATATGATATCCATGGACTTTGTTGATGGTCTGCCTCAGTCCAGTAAGTTCAACTGCGTTTTAGTCATTGTGGACAAAAGAACAAAGTTTGCATACTTTCTGGCATTGGCCCACCCGTACACAGCAGCATCAGTGGCTCAGCTCCATCTACACCAGATTTACAAAATCCATGGCCTACCTAGCGCAATCATCTCTGACTGAGACCCAGTTTTCACTAGTCACTTCGGGCAAGAGCTTTTCAAAGGAGCAGGAACAGAACTGCGGCTCAGCACAGCCAACCACCCCCAAACTGACGGGCAAACGGAGCGCGTAAACCAATGCGTCGAAACATTCCTCCGCGGTTTCACCCAAGCATGCCCGCCAAGATGGAGATTCTAGATCCCATCAGCACAGTTCTGGTACAACAACAACCACCATTCAGCGATCGGCATGACACCATTTAAAGCCATGTTTGGATATGAGCCGCGCCATTGGGGCCTTATAGCTGATACCACCTGCTCGGTTCCCGCACTTCAAGCTTGGCTGGACGAGCATGCCACGGTGCAAGAACTCCTGCAATAGCACCTCAATAGAGCACGACAACTGATGAAAGTGCAAGCTAATAAAAAGAGATCCTTCAGAAATTTTCAAGTGGGCGACCGTGTGTTCCTCAAATTACAACCTTACATTCAATCATCTGTGGCACCGCGGGCGAACCACAAACTTGCATACAAATACTACGAGCCTTTTCCAATTATCACAATGATCAATGATGTGGCTTACAAATTACAACTCCCAGCTCAAGCAACAGTACACCCGGTGTTTCATGTCCCGCTTCTTCGACAGGCACTCCTTCCAAATACGATGGTTGAATCCCACATTCCACATTGTTCTGACGATTTGGCGGTTCCAGTGGCCATCCTTTAGACGCGCTGGCTCAAAGGGAGGGGCGGCATGCGTGAACAACTCAAGATACAGTGGTCCAACTCGCACCTGGGCACCACTTGGGAGGACAGGAGCAGTCTCCAGGCCAGATTTCCGCATGCAGAGGCTTGGGGGCAAGCCTCGACTCAAGAAGGAGGGGATGTCAGCACCCTTGACGCGCCGGGTCCGCAGGGCAGCGACCATGCCAGCAACAACACTGCCCAGCAGCCCAACAGACCAAGGCGGCCCAACCCATGAGTCCACGTGTCAGAATGGACTAGCTGAGCCCTTGAGAGATACTTAAGGAGGAAGCAGCGGAAGAGGAAAGCATCCAGTGGACCAAGAACAACCCGGCGGCGGCTATTCCCCTTTCCCCAACCCTAGTTCGTCCCTGTATCGCCATTCGAGCATCGCTCCTGTACAATCGATGTAATAGCTACTACTTCGGAGAGCTTAATATATCGATCCCCTTCTTGAGCCTATCACCCCGGCACAGCAAGCAGCAGCAAATAAAGCAGCGGTAGCAAGCACGAGCAGAGCAGCACAAAGAATAGCGGCAGCGGATGGCGACGTGCGTAGGGCAGGCGCAGGTAGGCAAGGCGGGGCACGCGTGGGCGCGCGGTCGGAGCCGCTAGGGCGTGGCCCAGCCGTAGTCAGGGGGCGCGCGGGAGCGCGAGCGCTGGTGGCTTCGGGCACAGGGGGCAGCGGCCATGGCAAGCTCAGGGACAGCTAACGGCAACCGAATCAAAGCGGGGGAAGGGGGAATCCGGGGGAGAAGCTCACTACGAGTCCATTGGTGTGCTCGGGGAGGATCGGGGTGGACCGGAATGGCGGTACTCGACGACGTACGCGACGAAGACTAGCTCGATGGCGAGCGCACAGGCCACCTCGGCTCCGTTCGGTGCTCGGGACGGATGAAGACGTCCGTGGCGGGCCTCCTGGATGTCCTCCTAAGCGTCGGTGACGACGGTGGCCGCGGTAATGACGACGACGAGCCCGATCACCGTGCGAGTATCCAAGCTCGATTTCGAGCAAAAGAAGAAGAGGGCTTTGGGGAAAAGAGGAGGGGAATGGATGAGGGCGAGCTAGGGTTTGCGTTGGCGCAGTTATAAGTTGAGGGGGTCGACGTGGCGGCCATCTACGGCCACGGCAGTCGTGGATGTGCGACAGGCACATCTCCTGCCTCCTCCTCTTTACAGGAAGGAGAAGGCCGTTTGTGGGCTGGGCCTCGCAGTGTACCTATGGGCTATAGGTGAAACAATGTTGTCTCTAGCCTTTTCATTTCTTTTCCTGCTTGCACTTCTTTTTTAGTACTAACCCATTTTCAAGTGGCTGGTCTCAAAATTTAGCATGCAATATACCTTACTGCCACAAAAGTTTGACACTTAAATGAAAAAGATTGGAAGTTTTTTTATAATTTAGAAGGCAACTAAAATACTGTTTGGGACGCTCTTTTAATTTTTAGGGTATTGAAATAATTTATAAAATGTTGGTTGCAGATTTTTAATTAGTTAGTGAATATTTGTAACATTTTGATTTTTTAACTCACTTTTTTTATGAAACTATAATTGTGTCTTGTCATTTTGAATTTGTATTTGACTTTGATTTTTCATCAAGTAATAATTAGCTGAGTAAGCATGGTGACCTGGCATCATTAGGGTGAGGTCATTGTAGCATGCCACCGGGGGTGTTACACTTAAGCCTAATTCTGCACTTTTAGGTTAATGATGCCCAATCCTCCTTTATTTTTGGGGTGACAAACAAGATCCTATGCGGCCAACGAGTGTGCTCGTGCATCTCGATCAGTCACTTTCCTCCAAAGGCAGTGTCGTCTGGCCCGATCAAAGAGGTCAAACAATTTGTCTAGTAGTTTGAGCACACTCATTTCAATAGGAGTTTTACTCCATATTAATAGGGTTGCAACCCTCTAACTTTCTACAATGTGGTAGGTCGTGCTTGTTTCCATCCGGCGTTGCTCGTTGTTTGTCTTCCGTTGCATGGATCTGATCTGCTGCATGCAAATCCTATGACTCCTTTGAAGGCTATGAATGCATGCATACGCAACACGAGGTGATTGAATTTGCATCTGAGCGTTGGATGCTAGCTTGATGTTCTGACGAGGGATTTCATTGGCATATATATTGTCCCCTAGCATTATAACTATGGTTTGTTGTCCTCCAGTGACTTCCGTTGTCTGAGAGTTTTCGTTCATCAGTAATCGTCTTCTCTGTCAACTGGACGCAATGAAGATAATCAGTTGGAACTATCGTGGAATACCTTCACCCACGACAGTTTGAGAGCTCCCGGATCTTCACGGGCATGTGAAAGCGGGTGTGATTTTATTGTCTGAATCACATCTGAATACAGCTAAAGCAATTGAGCTAAGGGTGAAGCTAGTTTTGATCTTTTTCATATTATTGAGAGTGATGGTCGTTCAAGAGGTCCTTTACTTTTTTACAACCTATCTAATGAAGTAGTTTTACATTATTCTTTGCCCAACTTTATAGATGGTTTAGTCATGGATGAGAACAATGTGGTCTGGCCTCTAACTGGATTCTATGGTGAACCGAGCTGGGAGACGAAGCACTTGTGATGGACATATATGAGAACTCTCCATAATAATGCGACAGGACCATGAATGATCTTTAGTGGTTTCAATGGGATATTTGTTGCCAGCTAGAAGAGGGTGGGAATACGAGACCGCATCATTTCACGCAGAACTTCACATTGTGTGGATCACTGTGGGCTACAGGAAATCATGTAAATAGGAGATAACATGGAGTAGTGATAAGAGAACAACTGATAGAGCCTTATGTAATGAAATATGGGTTGGGAAGTATGCTTATGCAACCTTTATACATGAACACCATGTACGCATGGACCTATTCACTTGTCATTCTCATGCTCATTATACCGGTCTCCTCATTTCCAGTTTTATTCTTCTTTCTCGTTTAGATGTTCTGGCATCCCTGTGACTTACTCACCTATCCCTAGCTGGACAATGATGGATGCCATCACAGCGAGAGGGATCTAAGAATATCTCTCCATCTTCGAATGAGAAAATCCCACTCTTGAGTTATCTAGCCCATTGTCATACTTTCCAATGAACCTGAAAGTTGGGGTTATGATCACGGTGTTACAGATGACGTTTGAGCAACCCCAAAGTCTATCATTTGGTACGAAGTGGCTACGGTACCCTCATGGTCTAAGGAACTTAGGCATACATTAACTCTCTATGTATCTATAGACTTGTGATGATTACATCTCAAAGTATAACAAACAAGTTGGGTCAATTCCATATGATTGTTCTACCAACATCATACTCTCAATGTTGTTTGGCATCCATGTTACACTTAAGCAAATACCCATGATCAGGAAAATATGATCATCACACGACACTTGAGCTAGTCCTAGAGGCGAGACTAGGAATCGGGTTGTACCATTTATCATTCTACACGTGCTTACGAGTGTTCCTCCGAACCACATATTCAAGAATCATAGCAGTTATAGCATATAAATATATACTCTTAACTATAAACATGGAAATAAATCATACAAGTATTATTGCCTCTAGGGCATATTTCCAACAGACCCCCACCTGCACCAGAGTTGATAATCTAGTTACTTTGCTTCTCTAACAACAATGGCTATTCAGTGCTGCTCATGTTTTGCTTACTTCATCACCACCATCACCGAAGAAAGAAACTCGAGTACATGGGTATGGGCACCACCCTTGGCTTGTTCCAAGCTTGCGAAAGGTGCCCCAGTATCATATCACCGTCACTTTTATCATCATTACCTATCTTTGTTCGTCTTTAGTTATTTCATGATCTAGAAGAAATGTACTAGTATGAAGTAGTTTGAGTGTTTGTTTCATTCCCGTGCTATCAATGTAATCGAGCGTGAAAGTTATAATAAAGACTAGTATGATTTTGAGTATTCTTTTGCTTCTATTCTTTTGCATCAATCATAGTAATCTTCGATATCTAAATAGCTAGCCCCCACTAACTATTTATCTTAACATGCAAGCATGTCAATCATCGCACAACATGCATGACAAAAGGCCCACCTCCACTACCATAGTCTCTCAACATACAAACATGCCACTTCATCATGATATACATGAAAAGAACCATCTCAACATGCAAACATACATGAGAATTTTCATTTTATTATGGTATATAGTAATCAAACATAATAAATTATATGTATTTTTAGTTTTAGCTTTTTATATTATTACTTCAAATATTCATGTTTCATACAATGTATCACATAGATAAATAATGTAAAATATTCCAGCAACAACGTGCGGGGTATCATCTAGTAAGAATAAAAAGCTTAGATGCCAATCCCATGGGGCTAATGACTTTACATAAAAGAAGTATAATAGATAACATTTATTTGAAGGTAATAAACATAGCATTGGTCATTGATGCAATTCATGAAGTTATATTGTCATGGATGCTTGCTTATAGGATTAGCATATACTATCTTGGACATTTTCTATTATAGTAAAGGAAGAGAGATTTCACATATAAATATACTATCTTGGACATTTTCTATTGTAGTGAACCCCCATTAGTAATTTTCAAGCTTGATCAAGTAGTTGAAGTTGGACAAGGAAGACAACATAATGAGTTATGCTTGCTTATATTTGCATAGAAGTTATATTGTCATGGATCCTCTAACATGTGGTTCTTGCTTATAATCTTTTGGTAGACAAAAAAATGTATTGTGCATCCAAATACCCTTAAACTCATTTTCTTGTGATGAGAGTCCACCATATCTACCTACGGATTGAATAAGACCCCTCAAGTAAGTTTTCATCGGTGCAAAGCAACAAAAAATTGCTTCTAAATATGTATGATATTTTATCTACCTGCAGAGAGTAGAAATTATGCTACTAGTAGAAAAGAATTTTTAGCAGTTGTGTTTGCTTGTGATAAATTCAGATCTTATATTGTTAATTCCAAAGTTACTATTCACACTAATCATGTTGCTATTAAATACCTTATGGAAAAGAAAGATGCTAAACCTAGACTCATTAGGTTCACTTGCTAGAAAATTTTGATTTGCATATTATTGATAGAAAGGGAGCTGAGAACCTCGTAGCAGACAACTTGTCTAGGTTAGAAAATGTTCTTGATGATCCACTACCTATTGATGATAGTTTTCCTGATGAACAACTAGCTGTCATAAAAGCTTCTCATAGTATTCCTTGGTATGCTGATTATGCTAATTATATTTTTGCTAAATTCATACCACCTAGTTTCACATACCAACAAAAGAAAAAGTTTTTCTATGATTTAAGACATTACTTCTGGGATGAACCACATCTTTATAAAGAAGGAGTAGATGGTGTTATTAGACGTTGTATACCTGAGCATGAACATGAATAGATCTGACGCAAGTGTCACTCTGAGGCCTATGAAGGACACCATGCTGGTGATAGAACTATGCACTGTCACACCCTAGCTAGTCATGCATTAGAGTGTTGCATCATGTTTACTCTTTCATCAGAAACTTGAAATGGGGATGACAGAACCCCCAGTCCCCTCTGAAACCAACTAGGGTTACTAAAATAATTTTTCAATGAACCTGAAATGCCCTTCTAAAATGCCCATCATTTTTGTCTTGGTTCAGAACCTCTGCCAAAAATGGTGCACATTTTCCTAGGCCATCCTAGGGTTTTTGAATTAAATCATAAATATTTGAATTTGGGCATTTAAAACAATATGAAATATTTAAATGCTCAAATATCTCCAAACTAAAATGTTTCATTTTGGAAATAATCCAACTATGGGCCAGGAATAGTTTGGTGATTTTTGAAGTTGCCTAGGTATTTTATTAAATTCAACAAAGTTGCAGATATATTAAATAAAAATAGAAACAGGAAAAAAAAGGGGAAAACTTACCTGGGCTCCTCCACTGTGCGGCCCAGCCAGCTGGCCGGCCCAGCCAGCAGCCGGCCCAGCCCACCACTGCAGCCCTCCGTCGTCTTCCTCCCCTCGCCCCGAAGCTGCTGCGTGCTCGCGCGCGCACGGCCGCGCGGCCACCTCCTGCTTGCCGACGAGCTCCTGGCCGCGTGGACGACTCCCGCAGGCCGTCCCGATCCCCCCTGCTCTCTCTCACTCTCCCCCGGCTCTTCCTTCCTCTCCCTCGCTCTCTCTCTCACACGGCCGAACACCACCGTCGCCGCCGTTCGCCACAGCAGCCATCTCCGGCCACCCCTCGCTCCCCCGACTAGCTCAGCAGCTCCGCCACGACCCCCTCTTCCTCCCCACCGCTCCACGGACCTCCAGAAGCCTTCATCGCCGCCACGTCGCCGTTCCCCTCTTCGGGCTCCGATCATCGTCGCCGTCGAATTCGTCGTCTCCGGCGCGTCCCCGAGCCCGCTTCGACGCCCACTGCAACCGCGGTGAGCTACGCCACCGTTTCCCCCTCTCCTCCCCCTCGTTCCCCCACCGTAGCCTCCTGCCCACCAAGGCCGAACCTCCGCCGTCGCCGAGCTCGCCGTCGACGCAGTCCGGTGACCATTTGGTCACCCCGGCGAGTCCAACGAGTTCGCAAGACCCCGTAGAGCATCCCTAGCGCCTCGCTTCGCTCGACTTCGAGCTCCAACCCTACTCCCGTGCACGACCGAACCCCGGCGGCCGCAGCCGAGCTCGCCGCCGTCGACTCCGGCCACCCCGACCCCAACGGACTCCGCGAAGAGCTGCGGGTTGTCCTCAGCTCCACTCCGGTGGTCACCGCGGCCCCTTTGGTGGCCGAAATGGCCAAAACCACTTCCGCCGCCGCGTCGGGCTCGCCGGCGGCTAAACGCCGGCAGCCGACTTTGACTTTGACCACGGGTGGGCCCTGGTTGACTCCCCTGAGTCAATGACAGGTGGGGCCCAGCCCTGCTAATTATACAGGATGAGTTTTAATTAAATCTTAATTAAAATAATCACCCTGACATGCGGGACCCACTGTCAGGTTTGACCCAGACCTGTTCCGTTGACCTGCTGACGTCACACTGACGTCAGGCTGACGCAGTAATTGATTTTCTGGATTTAAATTAAATCAGGAAATTCCAGAATATTATTTAAACTTCAAAAATTCATAACTTTTATTCTGTAACTCCAAATTGGACAAATTATATATGAAAAATGATCAGAAAAATCCAATCTATCCATCTGTACTATTTTCATGCATGATCAAACAAGTTAAATTGATGTTTTAAGCAGAACAAGGAAAAGCACTTAAAAGGCCATATTTGAATTTGAAATTTGAATCTTTGATTCAAATTTGTTCAAACCCTTCTGGTTTTAGTTGCATTAGCCCAACACACTCATATTGCCATGTTTCATGCATGCATCATATTGTTGCACATTGTTTGGTGATGGTTGTATATCGATGTCCTTTGCGACAGGTTCTGCCCCCGAGGAGTACCGTGATTACCCTAACGAAGAACCATATCAGTGCATCGAACCATCAGGCAAGCAACCAACCATTTGATCATATCGATACAATCCCATGTTCTCGCTCCTGCTCTCTTTTACTGCATTAAGACAACGCGATTCAAACTGCTGTGTGCTACGGTAGTTGAACCCATTTCCTCTGCATGACCTGTCATTGCCACAGTAACTAGATGAAACCCACTAGCATGTGTAGGAGTTGATTGAGCCATATGTATGTGTTGTTCCTACCTTGCTATGCCTGCTATGCTTAGAGTCGTGTCAGGTCTGGTTCATCTGGGTGATGGGCTAGAGTGAAATGATTATGTCGGTAATGAGAGTGGTGTGGTGAACACGATTTGGTAAAGGTATCGATGAGAGGCCATGTAGGAGTACATGGTGGGTTGTTTCATTGAAGCCGACCTTAAGCACTGAGATCTGTATGTGTGATTTAAGAATCAGCTACTACCATGCATTGGGCCCGAAACCAATGGACCCTCTCGGCTTCTTATTCACCCTAGTTCTCCGTCCAGGAGTTGCAAGTAGTTTCTGGTGTTTGTAGCCTACTGGAGGCCGTGGACAGCGCTGACCGTAGGGGTGGGCTGTGATGCGGTAGGTACGTGGCCGGGTGTACCGAATACCCGTTAGGTATCTCGGGAACCCTGTTCACATCGTTCGGGGCCGTATGGGAAACCTCGGCCGGACTCCCTGCGGATGGAACCTGAATAGGCGATAAACCTGGACTGGAGGCTTAGGTGATTAGGTAGGTCGTGGCCGACACCCACGTTGGGCTTCCGCTTGAAGGTTGCCGAGTACATGTCGTGTAAACGACGGTAAGTGGTGAGAGCGTGTATGAAGAAGTACACCCCTGCAGGGTTAACATGATCTATTCGAATAGCCGCGTCCGCGGTAAAGGACTACTTGGTTGCCTATACAGTTCATAGACAAGTAAATGGAAACTACTAAAAGCCTCAAGATAAGTGTGAGTGCCGAGGATGGCTCTTCCGTAGGAAGACGGAGGTGGATCCTCGGTAGTGTATTGAAGTGGTGAGTAGTGGACTCGTGTGCGCAAAACCATTTCAAGTTGGAGTATCGTAGGATAGCCTAGCCAAGAGTCAAAGCTGGCTTGCTGCAATAACTCCACCAACCCTTCTTGATACTATGCATGTATGTAGGATCTGATGTAAGTCTTGCTGAGTACCTTTGTACTCATGTTGCTATAATCTACATTTTTACAGAAGACGCTGCAACCCCTTCTGATGGGTTCTATGTAGACGTTGACATCAACGAGTAGGCTAAAGACCCAGGTGGTGACCCTGAGCTTGTGAAGGACCACGTAGTATAGCTAGGCTTTCCAAGCCTCTTTTATTTTACTAGTTGTCTGTACTCAGACAAGTTACTTCCGCTGCTGGTTTGTATGACTGTATGACTTGTATGTTGGGTCGTGAGACCCGTACCTTTGTGTATGTTATGTATGGCTCCCTGAGCCTTAAATAAAGTACTTGTGTCATAGAGTCATGTTGTGATGCTTCGTTGTATTTGCACATATCGAGCATATTGTGTGTATGATTGAAATGCTTGGTATGTGTGGGATCTGACTATCTAGTTGTTTATCTTTAGTAGCCTCTCTTACCGGGAAATGTCTCCTAGTGTTACCGCTGAGCCATGGTAGCTTGCTACTGCTCTGGAACACTTAGGCTGGCCGGCATGTGTCCTTCTTCGTTCCTGTGTCTGTCCCTTCGGGGAAATGTCACGCTTTGAGTACCGGAGTCCTGTTAGCCCGCTACAGCCCGGTTTACCGGAGTCCTGCTAGCCCAGTGCTACAGCCCGGACCCACTTGCTGATGACCGACACGTTCGAAGCTGGGTCATGGATGCCTGTCCCTGTAAGTCTGTGCCACTTTGGGTTTACGACTAGTCATGTCAGCCCGGGCTCTTTATCATATGGATGCTAGCGACACTATCATATACGTGAGCCAAAAGGCGCAAACGGTCCCGGGAAAAGGTAAGACGACACCCGTGGGGATACCGTGCGTGAGGCCGCAAAGTGATATGAGGTGTTACCAGCTAGATCGATGTGACATCGAGTCGGGGTCCTGACAGCGTTGGCATCAGAGCCGGACTGCCTGTAGGTTCTCCAAGCCAAACTGGTCGATGTTGAGTCTAGAAATTCTTTAGTTATATGTAGGGGAATTGTTTGTGGGTTGGAACGTAAGGCTCTTTTTACTCCTTATACCTTATGACTTTCTGATCTGAGTCAGTCCATTCTTCCACCGGGGGTTAAGGAATTAGGATCTGTTCTCTCTATCAGGATCACGTGTTACTAATCAGTAGTACCTTATAAGTTTGATGGTTACAAGCCTAGTTCAGTTCTACTACCACATTATGTTGCCAGAATGGTTTCAGAACTTTGATATGATGATGTTGAGTGTGTACGAAATCCTTTGTCAAATGTCTCAATATCCTTTTTGAGCATTTACAGCTGTTATGCTGCCGAAATTTTGCTAGAAATTCTAATGCCTTTGCATTATGATTGTGCTTTCAGATGGCCACTCGCGACCTTAATCAAGTGGTTCGCCTGACTCGATGCCTAGATGTACCCGGCCATACTGCTAAGTTGGTCAGGGTAATGACTGAGGCTGGATACCGCTGGTATCCTGAGTACACGGTCGAAGAGCAATTCCGAGACTTTAATCAAAGCCAGTATCTCTGCACTGTCAGGATATTTCCATCTTATCCTGGATCCACCGAGCCTCTTCACTGCTCCTATGGACTCGGGGTTACTATTGAGATGGCTGTGCAGGACGCCGCCTACTCTATGATGACCATTATGCGAGTCAGATCTGGTTTATTTCGGGACTCTGATTTCCGGTATATGCCAGGATCACTTCCGGGAGCACAAGGGTATCTCCAGGCTATCTATGCTGACTCCACTCAGGAGGATTCACGGACTCGCACCACTGCTGAGATGCTCGAGGATAAGGACCGTGAAAATCGGGCCTTGAGGTTAGAGCTCTTCAATACCCGTGCTGACCACTGGGCCACTTTGACTCGGTTCGCACCGGCGGTGCAAGCTGGATATTCAGATATGCGCGATCTCTATCCTGTGAGATCTGCTCTGCCAGACGTGATGGTTTGGCGTGATGTAGGAGGCATCACCCCACCTCGCGGTCCCCGCAGGCCACCGTTTGTTGGTCCAAGGCCTCATCCTAGCCCCTATGGTCCACAAGCTCCGCGAGACCGTCTGTTTCCGGATGATCATGTTGAACTTCCAGGCTATGGAGGTGACTTCTACGAGGACTACTACGGATCGGTCTGAGTTAGTGGTAGTATCACTAGTTCGCACTAGCTGTGTCGTCTATCGTCCCGCGTGACTCGTGGGATATGACCTAGTTTGTACTCTTCCGGAGGTGTAGAAAAATAATGTATAGGAGCTTGGAATGCCTCCGATGAGATGTAATCCTCTTTTCACCGTAATAGTACTTTGTTTGGTCTTGTACTAAACCCTGTATGGTGTGTATGACGATGGAATAAAGAAGCAGTTTCTGTATCTACCATGTCATACGGATGATCATCTTGCATTCCGAGTTATTCCTTACATTATGTATCCTATGTCGGAATTTTATCATTCTGACTAAATCATTGTCTTGTTTACCTAGGATGGTCAACACGCGCGCTAACCCTGCTTCCCAAGAGCAGGCCGAAGGCAGTGAAGGCAGGAATGAAAATCTGCCTCATCCTCCTTCACTAGCCGAGGTTATGATGGAAGCTGAGAGAAACAAGCGGGAGACCAACCGTTTGTTGGAGCGTATTGAACAGAATACAGCACACCATCAGAGGGCTAACGTGGTGTCACTCAGTGATTTTATCAAATTGCATCCACCCACGTTCCACCACTCCGTCGAGCCTCTCGACGCTGATGACTGGCTTCGCAGTATCTCTCACAAACTGCGTTCCGCGCTGGTAGCGGAGGCTGACAAGGTCACCTTTGCTGCATATCATCTTGAAGGCCCCGCCAGTCTATGGTGGGAGAATTATGGAGCTATGCGCCCAGCGGGCCATGTCACTACTTGGGCTGAGTTCAGCGAGGCTTTCCGTGAACATCACATTCCGGAGGGTCTCATGGACCGTAAACGTGAAGAATTTTGCAGTTTCACCCAAGGCCGACTTTCTGTGGATGCCTATAGCAGGGAGTTTGGTAATCTCGCCCGATATGCAACTGAGGAAGTGTCTACTGACGCCAAGAAGCAAGCAAGGTTCCGTAAGGGCCTTAGTCCTGAGCTTCGCCGCGACCTCCGTCTGCATGAGTGCACATCTTTTTCGAAACTTGTCAACAAAGCCATCAGTGCTGAAACTGGTCAGACTGACTATGACGCAACACGCAAGCATGGCCGTGACATGGGTTCCTCATCCGGTGCTGGTCCTCAGAAGCGCCGCGTGTGGGTGCCCAACACCGCCCTGCCACCCAGGTTCACACCGAGGCCATCTTTCCAGGCGCCTCGCCCTGTTCAACAGTCTGCTCCAGCCAAGCCCTATGGGGGTCCAACCAATAATGCTCCTCCACGTACCAGTTCCGTGACTTGTTTCAAGTGTGGGGAATCTGGTCACTATATGCGTGAGTGTCCCCAGACCAACCCCAATCAATCTGCTAAAGCTGTTGGCCGTGGCAAGCCGACAGGAAAAGTATTCCACGCCAAGCCGGTCACCGCTTCACGTGGCCATGTCAACTGTATCTCTGCCGAAGAAGCTCAAGAGGATCCCAACGTCGTTCTCGGTACGCTTCTTGTTAATTGCCACCCGGCATCTGTTCTTTTCGATACAGGAGCCTCTCATTCTTTTATATCCGAAAATTATGCTCGTTTGCATAACGTTGCATTCTGTGACATGCCATCCACTATGGAAATTTCTACTCCTGGTTCTAGATGGCAGACCTCTAGGGTAAGTTATGGAAATGAAATCCAAGTCGACAGACTTGTTTTCCTTGCATCTTTGATAGCCCTTAAATCTTCAGATATTAATATCATTTTGGGTATGGACTGGATGTCAGCTCATCAAGCCAAAATTGATTGCTTCTCTAGGACTGTTCAACTCACCCATCCTTCGGGGAAGATAGTCAATGTCTTGACCCGAATAGCCAAGCGACAATTATATTCTCTTAACGCCAGCCCTTTGCCAGACCTTGAGGACGTTCCGGTAGTCCGTGACTTCCCGGATGTCTTTCCAGAGGAATTGCCAGGTGTTCCACCTGACAGGGATGTTGAGTTCGTAATCGACCTCATCCCCGGAACCGTTCCGATTGCTAGAAGACCTTATAAGATGGCACCCCTAGAACTAGCCGAGCTTAAGAAACAACTCGATGAATCCTTGAAAAAGGGTTTCATCCGCCCTAGTTCATCTCCGTGGGCTTGCCCCGTCCTATTCGTCAAGAAGAAGGATGGTACGGACCGGATGGTTGTAGATTACCGACCTGTCAATTTGGTCACAATCAAGAACAAATATCCACTTCCCAGGATCAACGATCTGTATGATCAGCTCGCTGGATCCTCAGTCTTCTCCAAGATGGATTTGAGGTTGGGCTACCATCAAATCAAAATCAGAAACGGGGACATTCCTAAAACGGCCTTTGTTACTCGTTATGGCCAATACGAGTACACCGTCATGTCCTTCGGTTTAACCAACGCTCCAGCCACCTTTTCTCGGTTAATGAACTCAATCTTCATGGAGTATTTGGATAAATTCGTCGTAGTTTATCTCGATGATATACTCATCTACTCCAAGAACGAGGAAGAACATGCCGAACATCTAAGGCTAGTGTTGAAGAAACTTCGAGAGCATCGCCTTTATGCCAAATTTTCTAAATGTGAATTCTGGTTGTCAGAAGTGACCTATCTGGGTCATGTAATATCTGGTAAAGGTATTGCTGTTAACCCTGAGCGAGTTCAAGCCGTCCTTAATTGGACTCCACCTGAATCGGTCAAGCAAGTTCGGAGTTTTCTAGGCTTAGCGAGCTATTGTCGTCGCTTTGTCGAGAACTTCTCCAAAGTTGCCAAACCTCTAACCGAACTCCTCAAGAAAGATAAGAAGTTCGAATGGACTCCACAATGTGAGCACAGCTTTCAGGAACTGAAAAGACGCCTGACCTCTGCTCCCGTACTGGTACCGCCAGACTTCTCCAAGGACTTTGTTATCTACTGCGACGCCTCGCGACAAGGACTAGGTTGCATTCTCATGCAAGATCGACACGTAATTGCTTACGCTTCACGGCAATTGCACCCACATGAGGAGAATTATCCTACTCATGATCTAGAGCTTGCAGCCGTAGTCTATGCACTTAAGACCTGGCGACATTACCTCCTCGGTAATCGTTGCGAAATATTCACTGATCACCAAAGTCTGAAGTACATTTTCACCCAACCGGATTTGAATCTCAGGCAGAGACGTTGGGTTGAATTGATCACAGACTTCGACTTAGGAATAACCTACACCCCAGGGAAAGCCAACGTCATGGCTGATGCGCTAAGTCGTAAATCTTATTGTAACAACCTGATGTTACAACAAAGTCAACCGCTTCTCCATGAGGAATTTCGGAAGCTTAACCTTCACATTGTACCTCAAGGTTTTCTTTCCACCTTGGTGGCAAAACCTACCCTTACGGATCAAATTATCAAAGCACAGAAGGTAGATCCGGGAATCTCCCGCATCAAGAGAACATTCAGAAAGGAATTGCGAATTGTTTCTCCATTAATGATCAAGGAGTCGTATACTTCGGGAATCGACTAGTGGTTCCCAAAGTGCGCAACCTAAGGCGATTAATCCTTAAGGAAGCTCATGAATCTCCTCTCACCATTCATCCCGGTAGTACTAAGATGTATCAGGACCTACGCCAGAGGTTCTGGTGGACTAGGATGAAGAGAGAAATTGCTCAGTATATTGCAAATTGCGACGTCTGTCGTCGTGTAAAAGCAGAGCATCAACGGCCTGCTGGCACCCTTCAACCCTTAGCTATTCCTGAATGGAAATGGGATAAAATTGGTATGGATTTCATTACCGGTTTTCCCAGGACCAAGAGAGGGAATAATGCTATTTTCGTCGTGGTCGATCGTCTTTCCAAAGTAGCCCATTTCTTACCTGTTCGTGAGAGTATAACCGCTAGTCAGCTGGCAGATTTGTACATCTCCCGAATAGTGTCTCTCCATGGTGTTCCTTTGGAAATTAACTCGGATCGAGGAAGTCTTTTCACCTCTCGATTTTGGGAAAGTTTCCAAAATGCTATGGGAACCCGTCTCTCCTTTAGCACCGCTTTCCACCCTCAGTCGAGTGGTCAAGTGGAACGCGTCAACCAAATTCTAGAAGACATGCTTCGAGCCTCTGTTATCTCTTTCGGAATGGACTGGGAGAAGTGCCTTCCATTTGCCGAATTCGCTTACAACAACAGCTATCAATCTAGCTTGGGTAAAGCCCCTTTTGAAGTTCTCTATGGACGACGATGTCGAACACCCCTTAACTGGTCAGAGACCGGGGAAAGACAATTCTTTGGCCCGGATATGATTCAGGAAGCAGAAGAACAAGTTCGTATCGTTCGTGAAAAGTTGAAAACAGCCCAATCTCGTCAAAAGAGTCAATATGACCGAAAACATAAGGCTATGACTTTCGAGGTTGACGAGAAGGCTTATCTTCGGGTCACCCCTCTGAAGGGAACCCATCGTTTCGGTATCAAAGGCAAATTGGCTCCTCGTTACATTGGACCTTTTCGCATTCTTGCCAAACGAGGAGAAGTTGCCTACCAGTTGGAACTACCTCCGCACCTCTCCAGAGTTCACGATGTCTTCCACGTTTCTCAACTCAGGCGTTGCTTCTCGGATCCTATCCGTGAAGTGGACCACGAAACGCTTGATCTCCAAGATGATCTTACATATCGAGAGTACCCCATTCGTATCCTCGATCAAGCCGAACGTACCACGCGACGTCATAATATCAAGTTTCTCAAGGTTCAATGGTCGCACCATTCTGAGGATGAAGCAACTTGGGAAAGGGAGGATCGTCTTCGACTCGAGTATCCCGCCTTCTTCCCGGAGGAACCCAAATCTCGGGACGAGATTCTTTTGAGTGGGGGTGAGTTGTCACACCCTAGCTAGTCATGCATTAGAGTGTTGCATCATGTTTACTCTTTCATCAGAAACTTGAAATGGGGATGACAGAACCCCCAGTCCCCTCTGAAACCAACTAGGGTTACTAAAATAATTTTTCAATGAACCTGAAATGCCCTTCTAAAATGCCCATCATTTTTGTCTTGGTTCAGAACCTCTGCCAAAAATGGTGCACATTTTCCTAGGCCATCCTAGGGTTTTTGAATTAAATCATAAATATTTGAATTTGGGCATTTAAAATAATATAAAATATTTAAATGCTCAAATATCTCCAAACTAAAATGTTTCATGTTGGAAATAATCCAACTATGGGCCAGGAATAGTTTGGTGATTTTTGAAGTTGCCTAGGTATTTTATTAATTCAACAAAGTTGCAGATATATTAAATAAAACAGAAACAGAAGAAAAGGGGAAAACTTACCTGGGCTCCTCCACTGTGCGGCCCAGCCAGCTGGCCGGCCCAGCCAGCAGCCGACCCAGCCCACCACTGCAGCCCTCCGTCGTCTTCCTCCCCTCGCCCCGAAGCTGCTGCGTGCTCGCGCGCGCACGGCCGCGCGGCCACCTCCTGCTTGCCGACGAGCTCCTGGCCGCGTGGACGACTCCCGCAGGCCGTCCCGATCCCCCCTGCTCTCTCTCACTCTCCCCCGGCTCTTCCTTCCTCTCCCTCGCTCTCTCTCTCACACGGCCGAACACCACCGTCGCCGCCGTTCGCCATAGCAGCCATCTCCGGCCACCCCTCGCTCCCCCGACTAGCTCAGAAGCTCCGCCACAACCCCCTCTTCCTCCCCACCGCTCCACAGCTCCCCGGAAGCCCTGCATCGCCGCCACGTCGCCGTTCCCCTCTTCGGGCTCCGATCATCGTCGCCGTCGAATTCGTCGTCTCCGGCGCGTCCCCGAGCCCGCTTCGACGCCCACTGCAACCGCGGTGAGCTACGCCACCGTTTCCCCCTCTCCTCCCCCTCGTTCCCCCACCGTAGCCTCCTCCCCACCACGGCCGAACCTCCGCCGTCGCCGAGCTCGCCGTCGACGCACTCCGGTGACCATTTGGTCACCCCGGCGAGTCCAACGAGTTCGCAAGACCCCGTAGAGCATCCCTAGCGCCTCGCTTCGCTCGACTTCGAGCTCCAACCCTGTTCCCGTGCACGACCGAACCCCGGCGGCCGCAGCCGAGCTCGCCGCCGTCGACTCCGGCCACCCCGACCCCAACGGACTCCGCCAAGAGCTGCGGGTTGTCCTCAGCTCCACTCCGGTGGTCTCCGCGGTCCATTTGGTGGCCGAAATGGCCAAAACCACTTCCGCCGCCGCGTCGGGCTCGCCGGCGGCTAAACGCCGGCAGCCGACTTTGACTTTGACCACGGGTGGGCCCTGGTTGACTCCCCTGAGTCAATGACAGGTGGGGCCCAGCCCTGTTAATTAAACAGGATTAGTTTTAATTAAATTTTAATTAAAATAATCACCCTGACATGCGGGACCCACTGTCAGGTTTGACCCAGACCTGTTCCGTTGACCTGCTGACGTCACACTGACGTCAGGCTGACGCAGTAATTGATTTTCTGGATTTAAATTAAATCAGGAAATTCCAGAATATTATTTAAACTTCAAAAATTCATAACTTTTATTCTGTAACTCCAAATTGGACAAATTATATATGAAAAATGATCAGAAAAATCCAATCTATCCATCTGTACTATTTTCATGCATGATCAAACAAGTTAAATTGATGTTTTAAGCAGAACAAGGAAAAGCACTTTAAAAGGCCATATTTGAATTTGAAATTTGAATCTTTGATTCAAATTTGTTCAAACCCTTCTGGTTTTAGTTGCATTAGCCCAACACACTCATATTGCCATGTTTCATGCATGCATCATATTGTTGCACATTGTTTGGTGATGCTTGTGTATCGATGTCCTTTGCGACAGGTTCTGTCCCCGAGGAGTACCGTGATTACCCTAACGAAGAACCGTATCAGTGCATCGAACCATCAGGCAAGCAACCAACCATTTGATCATATCGATACAATCCCATGTTCTCGCTCCTGCTCTCTTTTACTGCATTAAGACAACGCGATTCAAACTGCTGTGTGCTACGGTAGTTGAACCCATTTCCTCTGCATGACCTGTCATTGCCACAGTAACTAGATGAAACCCACTAGCATGTGTAGGAGTTGATTGAGCCATATGTATGTGTTGTTCCTACCTTGCTATGCCTGCTATGCTTAGAGTCGTGTCAGGTCTGGTTCATCTGGGTGATGGGCTAGAGTGAAATGATTATGTCGGTAATGAGAGTGGTGTGGTGAACACGATTTGGTAAAGGTATCGATGAGAGGCCATGTAGGAGTACATGGTGGGTTGTTTCATTGAAGCCGACCTTAAGCACTGAGATCTGTATGTGTGATTTAAGAATCAGCTACTACCATGCATTGGGCCCGAAACCAATGGACCCTCTCGACTTCTTATTCACCCTAGTTCTCCGTCCAGGAGTTGCAAGTAGTTTCTGGTGTTTGTAGCCTACTGGAGGCCGTGGACAGCGCTGACCGTAGGGGTGGGCTGTGATGCGGTAGGTACGTGGCCGGTGTACCGAATACCCGTTAGGTATCTCGGGAACCCTGTTCACATCGTTCGGGGCCGTATGGGAAACCTCGGCCGGACTCCCTGCGGATGGAACCTGAATAGGCGATAAACCTGGACTGGAGGCTTAGGTGATTAGGTAGGTCGTGGCCGACACCCACGTTGGGCTTCCGCTTGAAGGTTGCCGAGTACATGTCGTGTAAACGACGGTAAGTGGTGAGAGCGTGTATGAAGAAGTACACCCCTGCAGGGTTAACATGATCTATTCGAATAGCCGCGTCCGCGGTAAAGGACTACTTGGTTGCCTATACAGTTCATAGACAAGTAAATGGAAACTACTAAAAGCCTCAAGATAAGTGTGAGTGCCGAGGATGGCTCTTCCGTAGGAAGACGGAGGTGGATCCTCGGTAGTGTATTGAAGTGGTGAGTAGTGGACTCGTGTGCGCAAAACCATTTCAAGTTGGAGTATCGTAGGATAGCCTAGCCAAGAGTCAAAGCTGGCTTGCTGCAATAACTCCACCAACCCTTCTTGATACTATGCATGTATGTAGGATCTGATGTAAGTCTTGCTGAGTACCTTTGTACTCATGTTGCTATAATCTACATTTTTACAGAAGACGCTGCAACCCCTTCTGATGGGTTCTATGTAGACGTTGACATCAACGAGTAGGCTAAAGACCCAGGTGGTGACCCTGAGCTTGTGAAGGACCACGTAGTATAGCTAGGCTTTCCAAGCCTCTTTTATTTTACTAGTTGTCTGTACTCAGACAAGTTACTTCCGCTGCTGGTTTGTATGACTGTATGACTTGTATGTTGGGTCGTGAGACCCGTACCTTTGTGTATGTTATGTATGGCTCCCTGAGCCTTAAATAAAGTACTTGTGTCATAGAGTCATGTTGTGATGCTTCGTTGTATTTGCACATATCGAGCATATTGTGTGTATGATTGAAATGCTTGGTATGTGTGGGATCTGACTATCTAGTTGTTTATCTTTAGTAGCCTCTCTTACCGGGAAATGTCTCCTAGTGTTACCGCTGAGCCATGGTAGCTTGCTACTGCTCTGGAACACTTAGGCTGGCCGGCATGTGTCCTTCTTCGTTCCTGTGTCTGTCCCTTCGGGGAAATGTCACGCTTTGAGTACCGGAGTCCTGTTAGCCCGCTACAGCCCGGTTTACCGGAGTCCTGCTAGCCCAGTGCTACAGCCCGGACCCACTTGCTGATGACCGACACGTTCGAAGCTGGGTCATGGATGCCTGTCCCTGTAAGTCTGTGCCACTTTGGGTTTACGACTAGTCATGTCAGCCCGGGCTCTTTATCATATGGATGCTAGCGACACTATCATATACGTGAGCCAAAAGGCGCAAACGGTCCCGGGAAAAGGTAAGACGACACCCGTGGGGATACCGTGCGTGAGGCCGCAAAGTGATATGAGGTGTTACCAGCTAGATCGATGTGACATCGAGTCGGGGTCCTGACAGCGTTGGCATCAGAGCCGGACTGCCTGTAGGTTCTCCAAGCCAAACTGGTCGATGTTGAGTCTAGAAATTCTTTAGTTATATGTAGGGGAATTGTTTGTGGGTTGGAACGTAAGGCTCTTTTTACTCCTTATACCTTATGACATTCTGATCTGAGTCAGTCCATTCTTCCACCGGGGGTTAAGGAATTAGGATCTGTTCTCTCTATCAGGATCACGTGTTACTAATCAGTAGTACCTTATAAGTTTGATGGATACAAGCCTAGTTCAGTTCTACTACCACATTATGTTGCTAGAATGGTTCAGAACTTTGATATGATGATGTTGAGTGTGTACGAAATCCTTTGTCAAATGTCTCAAAATCCTTTTTGAGCATTTACAGCTGTTATGCTGCCGAAATTTTGCTAGAAATTCTAATGCCTTTGCATTATGATTGTGCTTTCAGATGGCCACTCGCGACCTCAATCAAGTGGTTCGCCTGACTCGATGCCTAGATGTACCCGGCCATACTGCTAAGTTGGTCAGGGTAATGACTGAGGCTGGATACCGCTGGTATCCTGAGTACACGGTCGAAGAGCAATTCCGAGACTTCAATCAAAGCCAGTATCTCTGCACTGTCAGGATATTTCCATCTTATCCTGGATCCACCGAGCCTCTTCACTGCTCCTATGGACTCGGGGTTACTATTGAGATGGCTGTGCAGGACGCCGCCTACTCTATGATGACCATTATGCGAGTCAGATCTGGTTTATTTCGGGACTCTGATTTCCGGTATATGCCAGGATCACTTCCGGGAGCACAAGGGTATCTCCAGGCTATCTATGCTGACTCCACTCAGGAGGATTCACGGACTCGCACCACTGCTGAGATGCTCGAGGATAAGGACCGTGAAAATCGGGCCTTAAGGTTAGAGCTCTTCAATACCCGTGCTGACCACTGGGCCACTTTGACTCGGTTCGCACCGGCGGTGCAAGCTGGATATTCAGATATGCGCGATCTCTATCCTGTGAGATCTGCTCTGCCAGACGTGATGGTTTGGCGTGATGTAGGAGGCATCACCCCACCTCGCGGTCCCCGCAGGCCACCGTTTGTTGGTCCAAGGCCTCATCCTAGCCCCTATGGTCCACAAGCTCCGCGAGACCGTCTGTTTCCGGATGATCATGTTGAGCTTCCAGGCTATGGAGGTGACTTCTACGAGGACTACTACGGATCGGTCTGAGTTAGTGGTAGTATCACTAGTTCGCACTAGCTGTGTCGTCTATCGTCCCGCGTGACTCGTGGGATATGACCTAGTTTGTACTCTTTCCGGAGGTGTAGAAAAATAATGTATAGGAGCTTGGAATGCCTCCGATGAGATGTAATCCTCTTTTCACCGTAATAGTACTTTGTTTGGTCTTGTACTAAACCCTGTATGGTGTGTATGACGATGGAATAAAGAAGCAGTTTCTGTATCTACCATGTCATACGGATGATCATCTTGCATTCCGAGTTATTCCTTACATTATGTATCCTATGTCGGAATTTTATCATTCCTGACTAAATCATTGTCTTGTTTACCTAGGATGGTCAACACGCGCGCTAACCCTGCTTCCCAAGAGCAGGCCGAAGGCAGTGAAGCCAGGAATGAAAATCTGCCTCATCCTCCTTCACTAGCCGAGGTTATGATGGAAGCTGAGAGAAACAAGCGGGAGACAAACCGTTTGTTGGAGCGTATTGAACAGAATACAGCACACCATCAGAGGGCTAACGTGGTGTCACTCAGTGATTTTATCAAATTGCATCCACCCACGTTCCACCACTCCGTCGAGCCTCTCGACGCTGATGACTGGCTTCGCAGTATCTCTCACAAACTGCGTTCCGCGCTGGTAGCGGAGGCTGACAAGGTCACCTTTGCTGCATATCATCTTGAAGGCCCCGCCAGTCTATGGTGGGAGAATTATGGAGCTATGCGCCCAGCGGGCCATGTCACTACTTGGGCTGAGTTCAGCGAGGCTTTCCGTGAACATCACATTCCGGAGGGTCTCATGGACCGTAAACGTGAAGAATTTTGCAGTTTCACCCAAGGCCGACTTTCTGTGGATGCCTATAGCAGGGAGTTTGGTAATCTCGCCCGATATGCAACTGAGGAAGTGTCTACTGACGCCAAGAAGCAAGCAAGGTTCCGTAAGGGCCTTAGTCCTGAGCTTCGCCGCGACCTCCGTCTGCATGAGTGCACATCTTTTTCGAAACTTGTCAACAAAGCCATCAGTGCTGAAACTGGTCAGACTGACTATGACGCAACACGCAAGCATGGACGTGACATGGGTTCCTCATCCGGTGCTGGTCCTCAGAAGCGCCGCGTGTGGGTACCCAACACCGCCCTGCCACCCAGGTTCACACCGAGGCCATCTTTCCAGGCGCCTCGCCCTGTTCAACAGTCTGCACCGGCCAAGCCCTATGGGGGTCCAACCAATAATGCTCCTCCACGTACCAGTTCCGTGACTTGTTTCAAGTGTGGGGAATCTGGTCACTATATGCGTGAGTGTCCCCAGACCAACCCCAATCAATCTGCTAAAGCTGTTGGCCGTGGCAAGCCGACAGGGAAAGTGTTCCACGCCAAACCGGTCACCGCTTCACGTGGCCATGTCAACTGTATCTCTGCCGAAGAAGCTCAAGAGGATCCCAACGTCGTTCTCGGTACGCTTCTTGTTAATTGCCACCCGGCATCTGTTCTTTTCGATACAGGAGCCTCTCATTCTTTTATATCTGAAAATTATGCTCGTTTGCATAACGTTGCATTCTGTGACTATGCCATCCTCTATGGTAATTCAAACTCCGGGATCCAAATGGCAAACCTCTAGAGTAAGCCATGGAAATGAAATCCAAGTCGACAGACTTGTTTTCCTCGCATCTTTGATAGCCCTTAAATCTTCAGATATTAATATCATTTTGGGTATGGACTGGATGTCAGCTCATCAAGCCAAAATTGATTGCTTCTCTAGGACTGTTCAACTCACCCATCCTTCGGGGAAGATAGTCAATGTCTTGACCCGAATAGCCAAGCGACAATTATATTCTCTTAACGCCAGCCCTTTGCCAGACCTTGAGGACGTTCCGGTAGTCCGTGACTTCCCGGATGTCTTTCCAGAGGAATTGCCAGGTGTTCCACCTGACAGGGATGTTGAGTTCGTAATAGACCTCATTCCCAGGAACCGTTCCGATTGCTAGAAGACCTTATAAGATGGCACCCCTAGAACTAGCCGAGCTTAAGAAACAACTCGATGAATCCTTGAAAAAGGGTTTCATCCGACCTAGTTCATCTCCGTGGGCTTGCCCCGTCCTATTCGTCAAGAAGAAGGATGGTACGGACCGGATGGTTGTAGATTACCGACCTGTCAATTTGGTCACAATCAAGAACAAATATCCACTTCCCAGGATCAACGACCTGTATGATCAGCTCGCTGGATCCTCAGTCTTCTCCAAGATGGATTTGAGGTTGGGCTACCATCAAATCAAAATCAGAAACGGGGACATTCCTAAAACGGCCTTTGTTACTCGTTATGGCCAATACGAGTACACCGTCATGTCCTTCGGTTTAACCAACGCTCCAGCCACCTTTTCTCGGTTAATGAACTCAATCTTCATGGAGTATTTGGATAAATTCGTCGTAGTTTATCTCGATGATATACTCATCTACTCCAAGAACGAGGAAGAACATGCCGAACATCTAAGGCTAGTGTTGAAGAAACTTCGAGAGCATCGCCTTTATGCCAAATTTTCTAAATGTGAATTCTGGTTGTCAGAAGTGACCTATCTGGGTCATGTAATATCTGGTAAAGGTATTGCTGTTAACCCTGAGCGAGTTCAAGCCGTCCTTAATTGGACTCCACCTGAATCGGTCAAGCAAGTTCGGAGTTTTCTAGGCTTAGCGAGCTATTGTCGTCGCTTTGTCGAGAACTTCTCCAAAGTTGCTAAACCTCTAACCGAACTCCTCAAGAAAGATAAGAAGTTCGAATGGACTCCACAATGTGAGCACAGCTTTCAGGAACTGAAAAGACGCCTGACCTCTGCTCCCGTACTGGTACCGCCAGACTTCTCCAAGGACTTTGTTATCTACTGCGACGCCTCGCGACAAGGACTAGGTTGCATTCTCATGCAAGATCGACACGTAATTGCTTACGCTTCACGGCAATTGCACCCACATGAGGAGAATTATCCTACTCATGATCTAGAGCTTGCAGCCGTAGTCTATGCACTTAAGACCTGGCGACATTACCTCCTCGGTAATCGTTGCGAAATATTCACTGATCACCAAAGTCTGAAGTACATTTTCACCCAACCGGATTTGAATCTCAGGCAGAGACGTTGGGTTGAATTGATCACAGACTTCGACTTAGGAATAACCTACACCCCAGGGAAAGCCAACGTCATGGCTGATGCGCTAAGTCGTAAATCTTATTGTAACAACCTGATGTTACAACAAAGTCAACCGCTTCTCCATGAGGAATTTCGGAAGCTTAACCTTCACATTGTACCTCAAGGTTTTCTTTCCACCTTGGTGGCAAAACCTACCCTTACGGATCAAATTATCAAAGCACAGAAGGTAGATCCGGGAATCTCCCGCATCAAGAGGAACATTCAGAAAGGAATTGCGAATTGTTTCTCCATTAATGATCAAGGGGTCGTATACTTCGGGGATCGACTAGTGGTTCCCAAAGTGCGCAACCTAGGCAGTTGATCCTTAAGGAAGCTCATGAATCTCCTCTCACCATTCATCTCGGTAGTACTAAGATGTATCAGGACCTACGCCAGAGGTTCTGGTGGACTAGGATGAAGAGAGAAATTGCTCAGTATATTGCTAATTGCGACGTCTGTCGTCGTGTAAAAGCAGAGCATCAACGGCCTGCTGGCACCCTTCAACCCTTAGCTATTCCTGAATGGAAATGGGATAAAATTGGTATGGATTTCATTACCGGTTTTCCCAGGACCAAGAGAGGGAATAATGCTATTTTCGTCGTGGTCGATCGTCTTTCCAAAGTAGCCCATTTCTTACCTGTTCGTGAGAGTATAACCGCTAGTCAGCTGGCAGACTTATACATCTCCCGAATAGTGTCTCTCCATGGTGTTCCTTTGGAAATTAACTCGGATCGAGGAAGTCTTTTCACCTCTCGATTTTGGGAAAGTTTCCAAAATGCTATGGGAACCCGTCTCTCCTTTAGCACCGCTTTCCACCCTCAGTCAAGTGGTCAAGTGGAACGCGTCAACCAGATTCTAGAAGACATGCTTCGAGCCTCTGTTATCTCATTCGGAATGGACTGGGAGAAGTGCCTTCCATTTGCCGAATTCGCTTACAACAACAGCTATCAATCTAGCTTGGGTAAAGCCCCTTTTGAAGTTCTCTATGGACGACGATGTCGAACACCCCTTAACTGGTCAGAGACCGGGGAAAGACAATTCTTTGGCCCGGATATGATTCAGGAAGCAGAAGAACAAGTTCGTATCGTTCGTGAAAAGTTGAAAACAGCCCAATCTCGTCAAAAGAGTCAATATGACCGAAAACATAAGGCTATGACTTTCGAGGTTGACGAGAAGGCTTATCTTCGGGTCACCCCTCTGAAGGGAACCCATCGTTTCGGTATCAAAGGCAAATTGGCTCCTCGTTACATTGGACCTTTTCGCATTCTTGCCAAACGAGGAGAAGTTGCCTACCAGTTGGAACTACCTCCGCACCTCTCCAGAGTTCACGATGTCTTCCACGTTTCTCAACTCAGGCGTTGCTTCTCGGATCCTATCCGTGAAGTGGACCACGAAACGCTTGATCTCCAAGATGATCTTACATATCGAGAGTACCCCATTCGTATCCTCGATCAAGGCCGAACGTACCACGCGACGTCATAATATCAAGTTTCTCAAGGTTCAATGGTCGCACCATTCTGAGGATGAAGCAACTTGGGAAAGGGAGGATCGTCTTCGACTTGAATATCCCGCCTTCTTCCCGGAGGAACCCAAATCTCGGGACGAGATTCTTTTGAGTGGGGGTGAGTTGTCACACCCTAGCTAGTCATGCATTAGAGTGTTGCATCATGTTTACTCTTTCATCAGAAACTTGAAATGGGGATGACAGAACCCCCAGTCCCCTCTGAAACCAACTAGGGTTACTAAAATAATTTTTCAATGAACCTGAAATGCCCTTCTAAAATGCCCATCATTTTTGTCTTGGTTCAGAACCTCTGCCAAAAATGGTGCACATTTTCCTAGGCCATCCTAGGGTTTTTGAATTAAATCATAAATATTTGAATTTGGGCATTTAAAATAATATAAAATATTTAAATGCTCAAATATCTCCAAACTAAAATGTTTCATGTTGGAAATAATCCAACTATGGGCCAGGAATAGTTTGGTGATTTTTGAAGTTGCCTAGGTATTTTATTTAATTCAACAAAGTTGCAGATATATTAAATAAAAACAGAAACAGAAAAAAAGGGGAAAACTTACCTGGGCTCCCCTGTGCGGCCCAGCCAGCTGGCCGGCCCAGCCAGCAGCCGACCCAGCCCAGCACTGTAGCCCTCCGTCGTCTTCCTCCCCTCGCCCCGAAGCTGCTGCGTGCTCGCGCGCGCACGGCCGCGCGGCCACCTCCTGCTTGCCGACGACCTCCTGGCCGCGTGGACGACTCCCGCAGGCCGTCCCGATCCCCCCTGCTCTCTCTCACTCTCCCCCGGCTCTTCCTTCCTCTCCCTCTCGCTCTCTCACACGGCCGAACACCACCGTCGCCGCCGTTCGCCACAGCAGCCATCTCCGGCCACCCCTCGCTCCCCGACTAGCTCAGAAGCTCCGCCACGACCCCTCTTCCTCCCACCGCTCCACGGACCTCCAGAAGCCTGCATAGCCACCACGTCGCCGTTCCCCTCTTCGGGCTCCGGCGCGTCCCCGAGCCCGCTTCGACGCCCACTGCAACCGCGGTGAGCTACGCCACCGTTTCCCCCTCTCCTCCCCTCGCTCCCCCACCGTAGCCTCCTCCCCACCACGGCCGAACCTCCGCCGTCGCCGAGCTCGCCGTCGACGCACTCCGGTGACCATTTGGTCACCCCGGCGAGTCCAACGAGTTCGCAAGACCCCGTAGAGCATCCCTAGCGCCTTGCTTCGCTCGACTTCGAGCTCCAACCCTGCTCCCGTGCACGACCGAACCCCGGCGGCCGCAGCCGAGCTCGCAGCCGTCGACTCCGGCCACCCGACCCCAACGGACTCCGCCAAGAGCTGCGGGTTGTCCTCAGCTCCACTCCGGTGGTCTCCGCGGTCCATTTGGTGGCCGAAATGGCCAAAACCACTTCCGCCGCCGCGTCGGGCTCGCCGGCGGCTAAACGCCGGCAGCCGACTTTGACTTTGACCACGGGTGGGCCCTGGTTGACTCCCCTGAGTCAATGACAGGTGGGGCCCAGCCCTGTTAATTAAACAGGATTAGTTTTAATTAATTTTAATTAAAATAATCACCCTGACATGCGGGACCCACTGTCAGGTTTGACCCAGACCTGTTCCGTTGACCTGCTGACGTCACACTGACGTCAGGCTGACGCAGTAATTGATTTTCTGGATTTAAATTAAATCAGGAAATTCCAGAATATTATTTAAACTTCAAAAATTCATAACTTTTATTCTGTAACTCCAAATTGGACAAATTATATATGAAAAATGATCAGAAAAATCCAATCTATCCATCTGTACTATTTTCATGCATGATCAAACAAGTTAAATTGATGTTTTAAGCAGAACAAGGAAAAGCACTTTAAAAGGCCATATTTGAATTTGAAATTTGAATCTTTGATTCAAATTTGTTCAAACCCTTCTGGTTTTAGTTGCATTAGCCCAACACACTCATATTGCCATGTTTCATGCATGCATCATATTGTTGCACATTGTTTGGTGATGCTTGTGTATCGATGTCCTTTGCGACAGGTTCTGCCCCGAGGAGTACCGTGATTACCCTAACGAAGAACCGTATCAGTGCATCGAACCATCAGGCAAGCAACCAACCATTTGATCATATCGATACAATCCCATGTTCTCGCTCCTGCTCTCTTTTACTGCATTAAGACAACGCGATTCAAACTGCTGTGTGCTACGGTAGTTGAACCCATTTCCTCTGCATGACCTGTCATTGCCACAGTAACTAGATGAAACCCACTAGCATGTGTAGGAGTTGATTGAGCCATATGTATGTGTTGTTCCTACCTTGCTATGCCTGCTATGCTTAGAGTCGTGTCAGGTCTGGTTCATCTGGGTGATGGGCTAGAGTGAAATGATTATGTCGGTAATGAGAGTGGTGTGGTGAACACGATTTGGTAAAGGTATCGATGAGAGGCCATGTAGGAGTACATGGTGGGTTGTTTCATTGAAGCCGACCTTAAGCACTGAGATCTGTATGTGTGATTTAAGAATCAGCTACTACCATGCATTGGGCCCGAAACCAATGGACCCTCTCGACTTCTTATTCACCCTAGTTCTCCGTCCAGGAGTTGCAAGTAGTTTCTGGTGTTTGTAGCCTACTGGAGGCCGTGGACAGCGCTGACCGTAGGGGTGGGCTGTGATGCGGTAGGTACGTGGCCGGGTGTACCGAATACCCGTTAGGTATCTCGGGAACCCTGTTCACATCGTTCGGGGCCGTATGGGAAACCTCGGCCGGACTCCCTGCGGATGGAACCTGAATAGGCGATAAACCTGGACTGGAGGCTTAGGTGATTAGGTAGGTCGTGGCCGACACCCACGTTGGGCTTCCGCTTGAAGGTTGCCGAGTACATGTCGTGTAACGACGGTAAGTGGTGAGAGCGTGTATGAAGAAGTACACCCCTGCAGGGTTAACATGATCTATTCGAATAGCCGCGTCCGCGGTAAAGGACTACTTGGTTGCCTATACAGTTCATAGACAAGTAAATGGAAACTACTAAAAGCCTCAAGATAAGTGTGAGTGCCGAGGATGGCTCTTCCGTAGGAAGACGGAGGTGGATCCTCGGTAGTGTATTGAAGTGGTGAGTAGTGGACTCGTGTGCGCAAAACCATTTCAAGTTGGAGTATCGTAGGATAGCCTAGCCAAGAGTCAAAGCTGGCTTGCTGCAATAACTCCACCAACCCTTCTTGATACTATGCATGTATGTAGGATCTGATGTAAGTCTTGCTGAGTACCTTTGTACTCATGTTGCTATAATCTACATTTTTACAGAAGACGCTGCAACCCCTTCTGATGGGTTCTATGTAGACGTTGACATCAACGAGTAGGCTAAAGACCCAGGTGGTGACCCTGAGCTTGTGAAGGACCACGTAGTATAGCTAGGCTTTCCAAGCCTCTTTTATTTTACTAGTTGTCTGTACTCAGACAAGTTACTTCCGCTGCTGGTTTGTATGACTGTATGACTTGTATGTTGGGTCGTGAGACCCGTACCTTTGTGTATGTTATGTATGGCTCCCTGAGCCTTAAATAAAGTACTTGTGTCATAGAGTCATGTTGTGATGCTTCGTTGTATTTGCACATATCGAGCATATTGTGTGTATGATTGAAATGCTTGGTATGTGTGGGATCTGACTATCTAGTTGTTTATCTTTAGTAGCCTCTCTTACCGGGAAATGTCTCCTAGTGTTACCGCTGAGCCATGGTAGCTTGCTACTGCTCTGGAACACTTAGGCTGGCCGGCATGTGTCCTTCTTCGTTCCTGTGTCTGTCCCTTCGGGGAAATGTCACGCTTTGAGTACCGGAGTCCTGTTAGCCCGCTACAGCCCGGTTTACCGGAGTCCTGCTAGCCCAGTGCTACAGCCCGGACCCACTTGCTGATGACCGACACGTTCGAAGCTGGGTCATGGATGCCTGTCCCTGTAAGTCTGTGCCACTTTGGGTTTACGACTAGTCATGTCAGCCCGGGCTCTTTATCATATGGATGCTAGTGACACTATCATATACGTGAGCCAAAAGGCGCAAACGGTCCCGGGAAAAGGTAAGACGACACCCGTGGGAATACCGTGCGTGAGGCCGCAAAGTGATATGAGGTGTTACCAGCTAGATCGATGTGACATCGAGTCGGGGTCCTGACATGCACAAAGTATTACAATCTGGTTTTTATTGGCCTACTCTTTTTAAGGATGCTCATAAGTTTGTCTTGTCTTGTGACGAATGTCAAAGGATTGGTAATATTAGTAGACGTCAGGAAATGCCTATGAACTATTCACTTGTTGTTGAACCATTTGATGTTTGGGGATTTGATTATATGGGACCTTTTCCTTCCTCTAATGGGTATACACACATTTTAGTTGTTGTTGATTACATTACTGAGTGAGTAGAAGCTATTCCAACTAGTAGTGATGATCATAATACTTCTATTAGAATGCTTAAAGCAGTTACTTTCCCGAGGTCTGGAGTCCCGAGATAGTTGATTACTGATGGTGGTTCACACTATATTCATGGTGCTTTCCGTAAATTGCTTGCTAAGTATGATGTTAACCATAGAATTGCATCTCCTTGTCGTCCTCAGTCTAGTGGTCAAGTAGAATTAATTAAAAGAGAAATAAAGTTGATCTTGCACAAGACTGTTAATAGATCCAGGAAGAATTGGTCTAAGAAACTTGATGATGCACTTTGGGCTTATAGACCTGCTTATATGGGTATGTCTCCATATAAAATGGTATACGGAAAAGCATGTCACTTACCTCTCTAACTAGAACGTAAAGCTTATTGGGCAGTTAAAGAGCTCAACTGTGATTTCAAACTTGCCCGTGAAAAGACGTTATTTGACATTAGCCCACTTGATGAATAGAGAACCCATGCATATGAAAATGCCAAAAAAACACCGGACGAGTAGATAAGGGAAACCTACCATAACACGCCAAAACCCTAAAAAGGAATAGGTATGTGATACAATAAGTAAACTGACTCCAAAAGTTTTCTAAAGGCAATTTTACTCCATTTTGGAATATTTAAAAAATTAGAAAAATAAAAAGTAGTCCGAATAGTGCACGAGGAGGTGACAAGCCTTGGGGTGTCATACCGCCTCGGCGCACCTCCTAGGCTTGTGTCCACCTTGTGTGCCCTCCGGACTCCGTTTTCTTCTAGAATACTCATTTTGGTCGGTAAAAATTCATTGTATAATCTCCCGAAGGTTTTAACCACCGTATCACAACAATATCCCCTGTTTTCGTTTTGAGCTATTTTCTGCCAGAGTTTTCAAGGCCAGGCATCAGTCTTCCTCCTCCTCCAACAATGTAGATGACGATGCTTCATTGATGCAGATGGAACTCAGGAGGGAGGAGGCTGAGGAAGTCAGGATGGAAGAAGATGAAGGGGATTCAATTGAGGTCCACTCTCTGGCTTCGGAGAGAGGCACTTTGGCTGGCATCTCCACTATTCCAAATCCCCATCAAGCAATAGGGAATACAAGCAACCATGAAGACCAAGAGATACAAGTAGGACTTCCCCTAGGAGGCCCTTACACAAGTTACATCAGAATAACTTTCATAATTTAGTTCTTAACTATGGAGCAGAGAACACACCTCGTACACATATACCCTCCAATTGGGATATATCCCGCCCAAGTGAAAGCAATGTAGGAAAAAGTTTTTGTTGGCTGAGGGAGTCCTGGATTAAGGGGTCCTCGGCTGTCCGGCCTATGTGGCGTGGGCCGGACTGATGGGCTGTGAAGATACAAGACCGACGACTCTCACCTGTGTCCGGATGGGACTCTCCTTGGCGTGGAAGGCAAGCTTGGCGCCCATATATGAAGATTCCTTTCTCTGTAACCGACTTTGTACAACCCTAGTCCCCTCCGGTGTCTATATAAACTGGAGGGCTTAGTCCGTAGAGGCAATCATAATCATACATGCTAGACTTTTAGGGTTTTAGCCATTATGATCTCGTGGAAGATCAACTCTTGTAATACTCATATTCACCAAGATATATCAAGCAGGAAGTAGGGTATTACCTGCATAGAGAGGGCCCGAACCTTGGTAAACATCGTGTCCCCTGCCTCTTGTTACCATCGACCTTAGACGCATAGTTTGGGACCCCCTACCCGAGATCCGCCGGTTTTGACACCGACATTGGTGCTTTTATTGAGAGTTCTGCTACGTCATCACCAAACTGTTTGATGGCTCCGTCAATCATCTACAACAATGAAATCCAGGGGAGGTTTTCCTCCCGGACAGATCTTCGTGTTCGGCGGCTTCGCACTGCAGGTCAACTCGCTTGGCCATCTAGAGCAGATCGACAACTACGCCCCTGGCCATCGGGTCAGGTTTGGAAGCTTCAATTACGTTGCCGATATCCGCGGAGACTTGATCTTCGACGGATTCGAGCCCATGGCAGCTGATCCCTGCCACCACGATGAACATGACCTAAATCTGTCATCGGACCGTGCCCAGGAGATAGTGCCTGTAACTGCTTTGGCCCTGGATCCGGAACAGATTGCACCGTCCGAGGACGGGAAGCTCAACCCCGCTGCGGAAGCCACAAACTCGGCGGCGTTAGAGCCGCACACAGATCTGACCTCGAGCGGGGCCTGTGTCATCGGAACCTCGGATTCGTCTTCGGCCATAGGTTCTGAACCGCGTGGATCTGCGCCCATCAAACCTGATCAGGCGCCGATCGTTGAATTCAACTCCGTGGACATCTTGTGGCACTCACCTTTAAGCGATGTGCTAAACTAATTAAAAACCCTCTCCTTATCAGGGGACTCTTAGCCGAACTATATCCGGTTTAGATTGGAAGCTGATGATGGAGAATTCCGCTTCCCACCCACCACCCACTTCGTAGCCACTGTCGAAGACTTAACCGACATGCTTGTATATGGCTCCGAAGACATCGATGGTATGGACGATGATGCCGGAGAGGACCAGGCACAAAAACCACTGCCTACAGGACGCTGGATAGCCACCTTCTCGTATGACGTATACATGGTGGATACACCCAAAGAGAACAACGATGACAATGAGAAGGATCCAGTCGAGGATAAGCCTCCTGAGATACAACCAAAGCGCCGACATCAGCGGCGCCGCTCTAAACTGCACCGTGGAAAAAACATTAATACCGGCACACGAGAAAATGATACTCCGAACGATGCCGAAGACAACGAAGACCCCGTTGAGCCAAGTTCCGAACAGGATGAACGGGAGGATGGGAGAGTCTGCCCTAATGAACAAGCCATTAACGAAGACTCGGAGGATAGTAATTATCTTCCACCCTCCGAGGATGAGGCGAGCCTCGGTGACGAACAATTTGTCATGCATGAGGAGCCCATCGATCAGGAGCGCTTTAAGCGCCGGCTAATAGCCACTGCAAGGAGCCTCAAAAAGAAGCAACAGCAGCTTCAAGCTGATCAAGATCTACTCAATGACAGATGGACTAATGTCCTGGCAGCCAAGTAATACGACCTCGAGCGCCCAACCAAAAGTTACCCAAAACGCAAATTGTTACCCCAATTCGATGACAGGTGCTAGAGCCCGTGCTACCAGTGCATAATGCGGCTGAGCGACCACGAGTGGCAACTCAAGTTGAACGCCAGCCCGCATTACCTCGCCGTAAAAACAGAGACACAACAGCTTTGGGATACACATATGACCTGCGGCATGACCTGGAAAAAAGAGTAGGTCAGACCAGATCGATCTATGGATCGCGGTGGCGTGCCCCGATGCGCGACGATGGCCATCCGGCCGGATGTGACAAACATAACCATGCCTGGGCCGAAAACCGCAGACGAACGCCATCCAAGCTACGTCGCGACTTGGCCCGAGATAGAGGCGCCGCACACCCCCTCTGCTTCACTGATGAAGTAATGGAACATGAATTCCGGGAAGGGTTTAAACCCGTGAACATCGAATCATATGATGGGATAATAGACCCCACGGTATTGATTGCAGATTTTCTCCTCCATATTCATATGGCCCGCGGTGATGATCTTCACACCATCAAATGCCTCCCGCTAAAACTCAAGGGACCTTCTCGACACTGGTTGAACAGTTTGCCCGAAAACTCAATTGGCAGCTGGGAAGACTTGGAAGATGCCTTCCTCGACAACTTGCAGGGTACATATGTCTGACCTCCGGATGCCGACGACTTAAGTCACATAGTTCAACAGCCCGAAGAGTCAGCCAGGAAATTCTAGACAAGGTTCTTAAATAAAAAGAACCAGATCGTCGACTGTCCGGATGCCGAAGCCCTAGCAGCTTTTAAACATAGCATCTACGACGAATGGCTCACCCGACACCTCGGCCAAGAAAAGCCGAAGTCTATGTCAGCCCTCACGATGCTTATGACACGCTTCCGCACGGGCGAGGATAGCTGGCTAGCCCGTAGCAATAACAATACAAGCAAACCTAGCACTTTTGAAGCCAGAAATATCAATGGCAAGCCCCGACGCAACAGACACAAGCGTCGAAGCAACGGTGATAACACCGAGGACACGGTGGTGAACGCCCGATTCAGTGGCTCTAAGTCCGGTCAACGAGAGAAGCCATATAAAAGAAAAAAATCCAATATCGTCCAGCTTGGACCGCATACTCGATGGTCCATGTCAAATCCACGGGCCCTCCTGATAAACCAGCCAATCATACCAACAAAGACTGTTGGGTTTTTAAACATGCCGGCAAGTTAAATGCCGAGAACAAGGACAAGGGGCTGCAAAGCGAGGACGATGATGAGGAGCCCCGGCCACCGAACACAGGGGACAAAAGAAGTCCCCCCCCAAGTCAAAATGGTGAACATGGTATACGCTACCCATATCCCCAAGAGGGAGCACAAGCACGCGCTCAGGGACGTCTACGTGATGGAACCAGTCGCCCCAAAATTCAACCCATGGTCGTCCTGCCTGATCACCTTCGATCGCAGGGACCATCCGACCAATATCCATCATGGCGGTTCAGCCGCACTAGTCCTCAACCCAATCATTGATGGATTCCATCTTACGCGAGTCCTCATGGACGGCGGCAACAACCTGAACCTGCTCTATCAGGATATAGTGCGCAAAATGGGTATCGATCCCTCAAGGATCAAGCCCACCAAAACCACCTTTAAAGGAGTCATACCAGGTGAAGAGGCCCGCTGTACGGGCTCAATCACACTGGAGGTGGTCTTCGGATCCCTAGACAACTTCTGAAGCGAAGAGTTGATCTTTGATATCGTCCCCTTCTGAAGTGGCTATCATGCACTGCTCGGACGAACCACATTCGCTCGATTCAATGTGGTGCCACATTACACTTATCTCAAGCTCAAGATGCTCGGACCACGCGGTGTCATAACAGTCAATATAAACACGGAACGCTCCCTCCGTACTGAGGAGCACACCGCTACCCTCGCAGAAGAAGCACAGAGCAGCCTTTTCAGGCAGAACCTTAATTCGGCGGCCAAGCTCCCGGACACTATCAAACGAGTCCTAACTACTCTGCAGCAGGACAGTCCAGCTCGCAAAGGGCTTGACTAGCAATTCGGCCTCCGTCCCAGTCCCGACCAAACGGCGGCATTCGTACCGCACGTACATAACTACACACTCAAAATACCATGGGCATAGACGGAGGCACAACTAGATCATGGTCCACAATATGGCTCAACCTCTCGTGGACTTTCACCTTTTCTTTTTCTTTTAAGGTTTCTTTTTTTCCAGGCCTTTCCTGGTGGCCTGGTTGTTGGACCTATCAAGGGATGGATACACGAAGACGACAAGAAGCATTGACGTATAAGGAAATTTCTAGGTGGTCTCTTCAAACGATCGTTATGCCTGTTTTAAGGAACCGCACACAACTCTCCCTTGGTCGTTGCATGTTAAAAGCCCTGTTGCTTATCGCACTACTTGTATAAAACACGCTTTGACGTATTAATCAAACTATAATGGAAAATAGTTTGCGGCCTAATTTCTGCGGCATTAGCCTATTACTTCATTTTTCTTTTTTGATATTCTTATCAATTGCAACTGTACACTCTGGTACACCTTAATCCGCTACGGGCTTCATTACGCCCCATAATACGGCAACAAAGTCCTAACACTTTTTTACAGTATAGTTCGGCACCCCAAACTTTAATATTATATGCAGCGGCTCCGAATCATGTCTTTGGTCAATAGTTGGGTTGCCTGGCTCCAGTGCTTACTACCTTAGGTTCCGCTATATCGGCTAGGGTAGTAAAGGGAGAACTACTGCGATTGTGTCCTGGTTTATCCGGATGAGCACCTCAGTAGAGAAAGCCGAAAACTGACTGTCATGATGTGGTGTGAGCCGGTCAGCTGTTCGAGAGGTTACAAATCTTTTGCAATTTTTCCGCATTATGCGATGAATCAGTTTTTATCCGATCATGTGTTTACAACACCCTAGGTTCATACTTACGAATACTAGAGGCTGCGCCTAAATTTCTATTGTCAAACTCCTATGGCTAAGTGAGGGTGATAAAGCCACATAGTCCGATTGCCTAGTTCTTTGCGCTAAACACCTCCTTTAAGGAACAAACTTTGGGATAAAGAGTGTTTATATTCATCCTAAACACCCTGTCGGTGTCAAAACCGGCGGATCTCGGGTAGGGGGTCCCGAACTGTGCGTCTAGGCAGATGGTAACAGGAGACAAGGGACACGATGTTTTACCCAGGTTCGGGCCCTCTTGATGGAGGTAAGACCCTACGTCCTGCTTGATTAATATTGATGATATGGGTAGTACAAGAGTGGATCTACCACGAGATCAAGGAGGCTAAACCCTAAGGCTAGCCTATGGTATGATTGTTGTAATGTATGTTGTGTCCTACGGACTAAAGCTCTCCGGTTTATATAGACACCAGAGGAGGCTAGGGTTACACAGAGTCAGTTACAATGGTAGCAGATCTACATATCCGTATTGCCAAGCTTGCCTTCCACGCCAAGGAAAGTCCCATCCGGACACGGGACGGAGTCTTCAATCTTGTATCTTCGTAGTCTTGGAGTCCGGCGGACGACGATAGTCCAGCTGTCCGGACACCCCCCAGTCGAGGACTCCCTCAGTAACCCCTAAACCAGGCTTCAATGACGATAAGTCCGGCACGCATAATGTTTGGCATTGCAAGCCGGGTTCCTCCTTTGAATAATCCAGAGAAGATCATGAACACCAGGATAGTGTCCGGCTCTGTAAAATAAATTCCACATTCCACCGTAGAGAGAATAAAATGTACACAAGTCCAATCTGCTGACGTATTTTGCGGCATGACATCACACCGCTACCAAGCCTTTACTTGAATCGTTTTTTATTATACCACCTCAGCTCGTTTAGCGAAGCGGTTTCCTTGGCACGTCTTGTTGAAGCAGAGATCGTGCTCCCCTTATTCTGGGATTCTCATCAATACGGACATGGGTAACCCAACCGCGCCATTGATGGTGGCGCTTGGGAGATAAGCGAGTTTTACCGGGCTGGTGGGGGGCGCATAGTTTTCGCCCTCCTATATATAAGGGACAAGGATTCACCTTTTCACCCACGCCTTCTTCCTCCTTTGCTTATCCACCTCGGCGCACTCCAGCTCCAACGCCCAAGCTCGCGCATCTCGTCCTAACCTTCCCCGACCATGTCCGGAGGGGAGGCAAATGGTTGGCTTCCACCGTCAAGGAGGAGCACATCACCAAGCTGCGCAGCGCCGGATACCTTTCCGGCGATATCGCGCACCGGCTGCCTGATGAGGGGCAGCTCATCCCTACCCCCGGGCCCCATGAGAGGGTCGTTTTCCTTCCCCACTTCCTCCGCGGACTAGGTTTTCCACTTCACCCCTTTGTCCGGGGGCTCATGTTCTACTATGGCCTGGATTTCCACGATCTGGCGCCGAACTTCATCCTCAACATCTCGGCGTTCATCGTCGTGTGTGAGGCCCTCCTCTGCATCCGGCCCCATTTCGGCTTGTGGCTCAAGACATTCAACGTCAAGACGAAGGTAGTGAAGGGCACACAGGCGGAGTGTGGAGGTGCCATGTTGGGCAAGATGCCCAACGTCCGCTGGTTCGAAGGGGCCTTCGTGGACTCCGTCAAGGGGTGGCAATCGGGGTGGTTCTATATCACCGAGCCGCGCGACCCTCCGTGGGCAGCGGCCCCCAAGTTTAGATCTGGTATCCCTACGCATCTCACCTCCTGGAAAGAGAAGGGCTTGCTGTGGGGTAATCCGAAGGAGCTGACGGGACTCCGAGCCTGTATCCAGAAGCTGGTGAACAAGAAGCTCAGGCTCGTCGACGTGGTCCAAGTCATGCTCGTCCGCCGGATCCTCCCATGCCAAGAACGGGCATTCAATCTGTGGGAGTTCGATCCGGAACAGCACCAGGCGCTAAGCGGGCTCTTCGACACGACGTACGAAGGCGCCTGGAGGGTGCTGTTTAAGGGCGCCGAAGCCCCCGCATCCGCGACGGAAGATCGCGGATTTCGCTCGCAGCATCCAGCTGACGAGGTAAGTGATTCAACCCCTTTATGGGACACTTGTTGTAAATAGATTGGTTCTAAGAGGGTTTCAATTTCCCTTTTCTTTTGACAGGAATGGATGCAGAAGGCCGAGCAGCTCATCTGACCGGCTCCCATGCTAGAAGACCCAGTGGACGCCCGTCTAGCGGGGCTGCTGGTTCCGGCACCGCACGTGGTGCCGGAGAAGAAGGCCAAGAAGGCGGCCACGGGCACTCGAAAGAGTTCCCGTAATCAGGCGTTTGACGACGAGGCGGACTCCTCCCCGAAGATGAGGAGGAGGAAGAAGACTCTCTCCCGGAGGAGGGACAGAGGAAGAGGAAGGCTTCCCCAACAGGGGAGGCCGAAGGGTCCAAGAGGGGGAGAACTATTCCCCCGGACAGCTCCGCCAACACCGACGTTGGCGAGGAGGAGTGGCCTTCACGGGCCAGGCCTCCGGCGAGATGTAAGTATCCGGATCCCTGATATGCAATTTCTTTCGTGTCACATAGTGTCCTACTAATGCCGCATACTGTCCGCAGTCCGGCCAATGATGATCTCCCCGCTTCATCGAGCGGGTCGTTGGCCCCGTCGGATGTGGATTCACTTCCGACTGCCTCTACCCCCCGCGCCGATGAGGACGCTGAGGTGGGATCCCAGAAAGGGACCCATCAGGCTTTGAGGTAAGAAGTTAAAATTGTGTAATGTAATACCGCATAGACAGTAGCCCCTGATGCTCGGTTCGGTGTTCGGAAAGAAAAGCCGGACTGAGGATCTAAAAAGATATTCGCAGGTTGCTAATAAATTATGTCAACATGGGTTTGCAGGCTGTGCTGCTGACCTCTGCCACACTGACTGTCGAGGTTGGTATATTAAAGCAAGATCTCGAGCGGTCCGAGCGAGAGCTCGGCCATGCCAAGAGGCAGCTCGAGGACAAAGAAGGTGAGTAGCACCACTTTGAATTGTTACCTTACAGGAAAGGATTTTGGTCGCAATAAAATTAACAAGGATAATATGGGTATTGCAGGGGCCACAAACGAGGTGGCAGCCCTGAAGGAGGCTGTGTCCGCAGCCGAATGCAGTGCGGCCATGGACCGGGCAGAGCGAGAAAAGCAGGAGGCACAGGTGGCGGAAGTGCGGCAAGAGCTCCAGGCTCTCATGGAGAAGCATGAGAGCTTGGAGCGCGACTCCAAGACTCGAGAGTCCGGGCTTGCCTCGGCTCTCGAAAGTGCCAAGTCCACCAAGGCCGAGGCCCGTAAGGCCCTTCAGGAGGTTGAAGATGTAAAGAAGATAGCGGCGGGTAAGGCATTCTTCATGCAAAGCAAGCATGTTAATGTAAACTACCTGACACTTACCCGCATTCGGATCTCTCCAGGGGCGTTTGCAGTTCTGCCGCGTAGTGTGTCCGATGCCTCCGCATTCTACCGTGGTGAGGAGGGGAGCTCAACGGAGAAGGTCTTCTGGTCTCAGTACGCTGAGGCCGGCCATCCGGTGCCCCCCAGCGACCAGCTGAAGCAGCTGGTCGAACTCCACAAGGTAGCTGAGGAGGCCATGAAGGGCCTTATTGTCCGGCTGTGGCCTGGACAGGCCATGCCTGGGAGCTACTTCGGCCTCGTGCGGCGGCTGGTGGATGCGTGCCCCTGGGTGGAGGTCATCAAGCGCTCCGCCTGTATTGAAGGTGCTCGTCGGGCCCTTGCCCGCACAAAGGTGCACTGGGGCAGGCTGGATGCGGAGAAGCTTCTTACTGACCCGCCGCCACCGGGCAAGGAGTATCGTACGCCCGAAATGTATTATAAAATTGTCCTGAAGGGAGCCCGCGATATTGCGGATGAGTGCCCTAGAGATGTAATTTTTGAGTAAACCTGCTATGTATTATCCTGTGCGCTGAAAACTTTGTTCATGTGCGCTTTAAACAACTCTTTTTTAATTTAAGATATTACCTTCTGTGCGGCCATTTATAAAATATGAGAGATGGCAAGTCGTTGGCTTCAGCCCCCAAGCCGCAAGTGCTATGGTGTTCGGGATAACTTGAGCACTCTTGTTCCCATTTTTGGGTCCATCTAGGGAGGCGCTCAACACAACGAACCAGGCAACCGGACTTATAGTGCTTGAACACTCCCACTTAGCCATAGAATTCTATAATTTTAAATTTCGGCGAAGCCCCTAGTATTCGGATGACCGAATTCGGGGCGCTATCCACGCCTTCGTCGGACATTATCCGGAACTTTGCTCGAAGCGGCGTGAGTCTTTAAGGACCCGAAAAGACCTCTCAAACAGCGACCAGTCTCTCGCCTTATCATGCCGGTCAGTTTTAGCTTTCTCCACTGAGGCGCTCGCCCAGCTCAACCGGGGCGCAATCGCAGTGGTTCTCCCAGTGCCACCTTTGCCGACGGAACGGAATGTAAGGCACCAACTATTGACCCGCCGCCACCGGGCAAACCCAACTATTGACCCAAGACATGATTCGGAGCCGATTCATATAATGCTATAAGTTCGGGGTGCCGCACTTGTGAAAGTGTTCAGACTTATCACACCATAATGCGGGGAACGTAAGCCCCTGGTGTATTAGGCCGTATCAAAATATACGGGTGCAAGATGTCATGTAATGAACATATATATGCAATAACAGGCAAAAAAAGTGCTGCATCATTTATTAAAGGAAGTCTGCTATGAGTGCGGACTGATACAGATAGTGCGGTAAGCAAGGGTTTTGGAGTAATTAAACATGTCCCCCTCCAGGGATGGGCTGCGGACTTGGTGTATACAATCAAATTTAATGCTCGTAATTGAGACCACCTGAGTGTTCGTCGCCGCATTCTTTACTCCCCGGCTGTTGCATCATGAGTTCGGCAGGTTCACGGCCGGACAGGGCCTCTGGCTAACGGAGTCCTGTGTACAGAAAGAAGGAAAATAATAAAAAAGAGTGGCACACTTGCAAGCCCCTGGTGTGGTCGAGCCGCACTCTGGGTCCATTGTGGTCATGCGCCTTCCCCTGCGCCCATGGTACCTCCAAAGCGTAATGATGTACGTGGAGGGTTGTTCTTGCAATCATGCGAGGGCGGGGGTTAGGGCCGCGTTGCTACGCGTGCTCGGATCGTGCCAGGTGGTCTTGGTTGGTGTTGCTTCGGGCGCGTTTGGCTGTATCCGGCCGTTTAACGGCCGGACTCGAAAATTGCCTTAAAAGGCTGCTCTGTACTTCTGCCGCGAGAGCCGCTGTATGTTCCTCCATTCGGAGGGAGCGTTCCGTATTTCCATTGACTGTGATGACTCCACGAGGGCCTGGCATCTTGAGCTTGAGGTATGCATAATGCGGCACCGCGTTGAACTTTGCAAACGCGGTTCGTCCGAGCAGAGCTTGATAGCCGCTGCGAAATGGGACTATGTCGAAGATTAACTCCTTGCTCCGGAAATTATCCGGGATCCGAAGACCACTTCCAGTGTGACTGAGCCTGTACGATTGGCCTCCACACCTGGTATGACGCCTTTAAAGGTTGTCTTTGTAGGTTTAATCCTTGAGGGGTCTATGCCCATCTTGCGCACTGTATCCTGATAAAGCAGGTTCAGGCTACTGCCGCCGTCCATCAGGACTCTCGTGAGGTGAAATCCATCGACGATTGGGTCTAAAACCAATGCGGCGAATCCACCATGGCGGATGCTGGTCGGATGGTCTCTTCGATCGAAAGTGATCGGACAAGAGGACCATGGATTGAACTTCGGGGCGACTGGCTCCATCGCGTATACGTCCCTTAGTGCACGCTTCCGCTCCCTCTTGGGTATATGGGTTGCGTAGATCATGTTCACCGTCCGCACTTGTGGGGGGAAACCCTTCTGTCCTCTATTGTTCGGCGGTCGGGTCTCTTCCTCGTCGTCGCTGTTTAGCCCCTTGTCGTTGTTTTCGGCAATTAACTTGCCTGCCTGCTTGAACACCCAGCAATCTCTGTTGGTGTGATTAGCTGGCTTTTCAGGGGTGCCATGTATCTGGCATAAGCGGTCGAGTATTCGGTCCAAATTGGACGGACCCGGAGTGGTTCTTTTGAATGGCTTCTTCCGCTGACCGGGTTTAGAGCCTCGGAATCCGGCGTTGACTGCCGTATCCTCCTTGTCGTCGCCGTTAATGCGGCGTTTATTTTTGCTTCGACATGACCTGCCATTGTGGTCCTTAGTATCCGGACTGCCAGAATTTTTACTGAGGTTGTTGCTGCGAGCTAGCCAGCTATCCTCTCCCGCGCAAAAGCGGGTCATTAATGATGTGAGGGCTGCCATGGATTTCGGCTTTTCCTGTCCCAGGTGCCGGGCTAGCCACTCGTCGCGGATGTTATGTTTGAAGGCTGCGAGGGCCTCTGCATCCGGACAGTCGACGATTTGGTTTTTCTTTGTCAAGAACCGTGTCCAGAATTGTCTGGCCGATTCGTCTGGCTGCTGAATTATGTGGCTTAGGTCATCGGCGTCTGGTGGCCGCACATACGTGCCCTGGAAGTTGTCGAGGAATGCGGCTTCCAGGTCTTCCCAACACCCAATTGACTCTGCGGGCAAGCTGTTAAGCCAATGCCGAGCTGGTCCTTTAAGCTTGAGTGGGAGATACTTGATGGCATGGAGATCGTCGCCGCGGGCCATATGGATGTGAAGGAGATAATCTTCGATCCAAACCGCGGGGTCTGTTGTGCCATCGTAGGATTCGATGTTTACGGGTTTAAACCCTTCAGGGATTTGATGATCCATTACTTCGTCAGTGAAGCATAGCGGGTGTGCGGCGCCTCTATATTGAGCAATATCACGACGTAGCTCGAGAGAGCGTTGTCTGCTGTGTTCGGCCCGGCCGGGGTTATTGTATCCGGCGCGACGGTATTCGTCGTGGGTCGTGGGGCGCCCACGTGATCCGTAGATGGATCTGGATTGCCTTGCTTTGTCCTCCAATACATCTCGCAAGTCCGGCGCGTTCCCTCTTGGCTTCGTACTTTTGGAGCGATGCCGGGGTACGGTCTTGGTGGAGGGCCTGGATGCCTCTCTGTCGCGACCACGGGGTGGTCGGTCGGCCGTATCGTGCGCTGGTGATGAAGGTATGTATGCTTCCTCCTCTAATCGGGGGAGCAACTTGCGTCTTGGGTAGCTTTTGGAGGGGCGTTCGAGTTTATACTCTTCGGCCGCGAGGACCTCGGTCCATCGATCGGCCAGCAGGTCCTGATCAGCTTGAAGCTGCTGCTGCTTTTTCTTTAGGCTATTTGCCGTGGCGATAAGCCTGCGTTTAAAACGCTCTTGTTCGACGGGATCCTCGGGCACGACGAATTCGTCGTCGTTGAGGCTTGCCTCGTCTTCGGAGGGAGGTATATAGTTATATCCTCGACCTCTTCGTCTGCCGCCCTCTCGTGAGGGCTTGCTTCTGCATCCTCCTGCGCTGAGTCTTGCTGGAGGGGATTGTCTTCGGCACTCTCTGGGGTATTATTATCTCCTGTGCCGGAATCTCCATTCTTGCTGTGGCGGGATTTAGAGCGGCGCCGCTGACGCCGGCGCTTGGGCTGTTTCTTTAAGGAATCTGCCTCCGCTGCTTCTTCGCCGTCCCCGTCTTTTGGGGTGTCCACCATGTATATGTCGTATGACGAGGTGGTCTTCCAGTGCCCTGTAGGCGCTGGTTCCTGTTCGTCTCCGGCATCGTCGTCCATAGCGTCGATGTCTTCGGAGTCGTAGTCTAGCATGTCGGTTAGATCGTCGACAGTGGCTACAAAGTGGGTGGTGGGTGGGCTCAGAATTTCTTCGTCGTCCGTATTCCAACCATCCTGGCCATAATCCGGCCAGGGCTCTCCGGATAGCGAGAGATGCTTTAGCGAATTGAGGATGTCGCCAAAGGGTGAGTGTTGGAAGATGTCCGCGGCGGTGAATTCCATAACCGGCGCCCAATCAGATTCGATTGGCAGGGGCGTGGGAGGTCCGGAGTCCGGCAAGGAGTCCGGCACCTCGGAGTCATGAGCTTCACGAGGGATAAGGCTAGTGTTCGGCTCCATCGCCGTGGAAGTTGAAGCCCCCGAGGCGGTGTCCAACCACCGGTCCTCGATCTGGGCGATCGGCTCCGGACTAAAGGCCGGAGCGGATTCTTGTGCGGCCACCAAGGCACTGTTCGGTGGCAGAGCTAGATCATGCCCATCGTAACAGTGCGGCGCGCTTGGCTGTGGCTCGAGCCCGTCGAAGATCAAGTCCCCGCGGATGTCGGCCGTGAAGTTTAGGCTTCCGAATCTGACCTGATGGCCAGGGGCGTAGCTTTCAATCTGCTCCAGATGGCCAAGTGAATTAGCCCGCAGTGCGAAGCCGCCGAATACGAAGATCTGTCCGGGGAGAAAAGTCTCACCCTGGACAGCGTTGTTGATTGAAGATGCCATCGAGCCTATCGGTGACGACACAGAGGAACTCTCAATGAAAGCACCAATGTCGGTGTCAAAACCGGCGGATCTCGGGTAGGGGGGTCCCGAACTGTGCGTCTAGGCGGATGGTAACAGGAGACAAGGGACACGATGTTTTACCCAGGTTCGGGCCCTCTTGATGGAGGTAAAACCCTACGTCCTGCTTGATTAATATTGATGATATGGGTAGTACAAGAGTGGATCTACCACGAGATCAAGGAGGCTAAACCCTAAAGCTAGCCTATGGTATGATTGTTGTAATGTATGTTGTGTCCTACGGACTAAAGCCCTCCGGTTTATATAGACACCGGAGAGGCTAGGGTTACACAGAGTCGGTTACAATGGTAGGAGATCTACATATCCGTATCGCCAAGCTTGCCTTCCACGCCAAGGAAAGTCCCATCCGGACACGGGACGGAGTCTTCAATCTTGTATCTTCGTAGTCTTGGAGTCCGGCGGACGATGATAGTCCGGCTGTCCGGACACCCCCTAGTCCAGGACTCCCTTGGACCAATGGGGCGGGGACGAGTAACTTCATATTTAACAAACAACCGCACATGAGGTAAAATTTAATAACGTTATATACATAACCTCTGTTTCATAATACATTGAAATAGAATGCTTTCATTCAGATAATGTCTTTGACTGCCCTCTACAATGATCCCTCCAGTACCCTCGGGCTGCCAGTGACACCGCTAGTCTTGCAAGCTTCATGGCGTCCATCTTCACGCACTGTATCTTGACTCAGGCGAAGGCCATTCACGCGCCTTCGATGCAGACCGACTCTTGATGGCATCAAGCCGAGGGCAGGCATTGACCAGCCGCTTCACGAGCCCGAAATAGCTCCTGGGTATGGCTTCGGCAGGCCATAGCCGGATTATTAAATCCTTCATGGCCAGTTCGGCCACCCTATGCAGTTCGACCAACTATTTTAGCTGATCACTAAAGGGCACCGGATGTTCTGGCGCAAGGTATTGCGACCAAAACAGCTTCTTTGTGGAGCTCCCCTCTTCGGCTTGAAAGAATTCCGCAGCGTCTAAAATGCTGCACGGCAGATCCGAAAACGCCCCTGGAGAACTCCAAATCCGGGTCAGTAAGAGGAACCTTTTCTTCACATATTTGCTCTGCATAATAAAGGCCTTACCCGCCGCGATTTTTCTGGCCTCTTGGACTCCCTGGAGGGCGCCCTGGGCTTCAACCGGGCAATATGTGCTCTTTGCCGGCTTGCAAGTTCGGACTCTTGATCCCAGATGTTACTCCAAATCCATTCTACGGTGTCCTGAGTTAGCTGACTTCACCGAACTGCCTAGTTTTCAGGGGGTTGTTTGTGGCGCTCTTCTAGCTCTATTCCTTTTGAGAGCCTCCATTGGTTGCCTCACCTGCAGAATAATGGAACTCATTCATTACAAACATCTATCTTTCTGATACGAAGCATTGCATACCTTTTATTATTACTGTTTTGTGATGCGGCAGCTCTTCCATTTTTTACGCTCCAGACTTGCTTATGTCGGACTCAATGAAGTTAGGTAAACGCGTGCGGGAGTCCTGGACCTGGGGGAGGTGTCCGGACAGGCCGGACCTATCATTGTCCGCCGGACTCCAAGACTACGAAGGATACAAGATTGAGACTCCGTCCGCGTGTCCGGATGGGACTTTCCTTGGCGTGGAAGGCAAGCTTGGCGATACGGATATGTAGATCTCCTACCATTGTAACCGACTCTGTGTAACCCTAGCCTCCTCCGGTGTCTATATAAACCGGAGGGCTTTAGTCCGTAGGACACAACATACATTACAACAATCATACCATAGGCTAGCTTTAGGGTTTAGCCTCCTTGATCTCGTGGTAGATCCACCCTTGTACTACCCATATCATCAATATTTATCAAGCAGGACGTAGGGTTTTACCTCCATAAAGAGGGCCCGAACCTGGGTAAAACATCGTGTCCCTTGTCTCCTGTTACCATCCGCCTAGACGCACAGTTCAGGACCCCCTACCCGAGATCCGCCGGTTTTGACACCGACATTGGTGCTTTCATTGAGAGTTCCTCTGTGTCGTCACCGATAGGCTCGATGGCATCTTCAATCAACAACACTGTCCAGGGTGAGACTTTTCTCCCCGGACAGATCTTCGTATTCGGCGGCTTCGCACTGCGGGATAATTCACTTGGCCATCTGGAGCAGATTGAAAGCTACGCCCCTGGCCATCAGGGCAGATTCGGAAGCCTAAACTTCACGGCCGACATCCGCGGGGGCTTGATCTTCGACGGGCTCAATCCACAGCCAAGCGTGCCGCACTGTTACGATAGGCATGATCTAGCTCTGCCGCGGAACAGTGCCTTGGTGGCCGCACAAGAATCCGCTCCGGCCTTTAGTCCGGAGCCGATCGCCCAGATCGAGGACCGGTGGTTGGACACCGCCTCGGGGGCTTCAACTTTCACGGCGATGGAGCCGAATACTAGCCTTGTCCCTCGCGAAGCTCGTGACTCTGAGGTGACGGACTCCGGACCTCCCACGCCCCTGCCAATCGAATCTGATCGGGCGCCGGTTATGGAATTCACCGCCGCGGACATCTTCCAACACTCACCCTTTGGCGACATCCTAAATTCGCTAAAGCATCTCTTGCTATCCGGAGAGCCCTGGCCGGATTATGACCAGGATGGTTGGGATACGGACGACGAAGAAATTCTGAGCCCACCCACCACCCACTTTGTAGCCACTGTCGACGATCTAACCGACATGCTAGACTACGACTCCGAAGACATCGACGCTATGAACGATGATGCCGGAGACAAACAGGAACCAGCGCCTACAGGGCACTGGAAGACCACCTCGTCATACGACATATACATGGTGGACACCCCAAAAGATGGGGACGGCGAAGAAGCAGCGGAGGCAGATTCCTTAAAGAAACAGCCCAAGCGCCGGCGTCAGCGGTGCCGCTCTAAATCCCGCCACATCAAGAATGGAGATTCTGGCACAGGAGATAATAATACCCCCGAGAGTGCCGAAGACAATCCCCTCCAGCAGGACTCGGCGCAGGAGGATGCAGAAGCAAGCCCTCACGAGAGGGCGGCAGACGAAGAGGTCGAGGAATATAACTATACACCTCCCTCTGAAGACGAGGCAAGCCTCAACGACGACGAATTCGTCGTGCCTGAGGATCTCGTCGAACAAGAGCGTTTTAAACGCAGGCTTATCGCCACGGCAAATAGCCTAAAGAAAAAGCAGCAGCAGCTTCAAGCTGATCAGGACCTGCTGGCCGATCGATGGACCGAGGTCCTCGCGGCCGAAGAGTATAAGCTCGAACGCCCCTCCAAAAGCTACCCAAGACGCAAGTTGCTCCCCCGATTAGAGGAAGAAGCATACATACCTTCATCACCAGTGCATGATACGGCCGACTGACCACCCCGTGGTCGCGACAGAGAGGCATCCAGGCCCTCCACCAAGACCGTACCCCGGCATCGCTCCAAAATTACGAAGCCAAGAGGGAACACGCCGGACTTGCGAGATGTATTGGAGGACAAAGCAAGGAAATCCAGATCCATCTACGGATCACGTGGGCGCCCCACGACCCACGAAGAATACCGTCGCGCCGGATACAATAACCCCGGCCGGGCCGAACACAGCAGACAACGCTCTCTCGAGCTACGTCGTGATATTGCTCAATATAGAGGCGCCGCACACCCGCTATGCTTCACTGACGAAGTAATGGATCATCAAATCCCTGAAGGGTTTAAACCCGTAAACATCGAATCCTACGATGGAACAACAGACCCCGCGGTTTAGATCGAAGATTATCTCCTTCACATCCATATGGCCCGCGGCGACGATCTCCATGCCATCAAGTATCTCCCACTCAAGCTTAAAGGACCAGCTCGGCATTGGCTTAATAGCTTGCCCGCAGAGTCAATTGGGTGTTGGGAAGACCTGGAAGCCGCATTCCTCGACAACTTCCAGGGCACGTATGTGCGGCCACCAGACGCCGATGACCTAAGCCACATAATTCAGCAGCCAGACAAATCGGCCCGACAATTCTGGACACGATTCTTGACAAAGAAAAACCAAATCGTCAACTGTCCGGATGCAGAGGCCCTTGCAGCCTTCAAACATAACATCCGCGACGAGTGGCTAGCTCGGCACCTGGGACAGGAAAAGCCGAAATCCATGGAAGCCCTCACATCATTAATGACCCGCTTTTGCGTGGGAGAGGATAGCTGGCTAGCTCGCAGCAACAACCTCAGTAAAAATTCTGGCAGTACGGATACTAAGGACCACAACGGCAGGTCACGTCGAAGCAAAAATAAACGCCGCATTAACGGCGACAACAAGGAGGATACGACAGTCAACGCCGGATTCCGAGGCTCTAAACCCGGTCAGCGGAAGAAGCCATTCAAAAGAACCACTCCGGGTCCGTCCAATTTGGACCGAATACTCGACCGCTTATGCCAGATACATGGCACCCCTGAAAAGCTAGCTAATCACACCAACAGAGATTGCTGGGTGTTCAAGCAGGCAGGCAAGTTAATTGCCGAAAACAATGACAAGGGGCTAAACAGCGACGACGAGGAAGAGACCCGACCGCCGAACAATAGAGGACAGAAGGGTTTCCCCCCACAAGTGCGGACGGTGAACATGATCTACGCAACCCATATACCCAAGAGGGAGCGGAAGCGTGCACTAAGGGACGTATATGCGATGGAGCCAGTCGCCCCGAAGTCCAATCCATGGTCCTCTTGTCCGATCACTTTCGATCGAAGAGACCATCCGACCAGCATCCGCCATGGCGGATTCGCCGCATTGGTTTTAGACCCAATCGTCGATGGATTTCACCTCACGAGAGTCCTGATGGACGGCGGCAGTAGCCTGAACCTGCTTTATCAGGATACAGTGCGCAAGATGGGCATAGACCCCTCAAGGATTAAACCTACAAAGACAACCTTTAAAGGCGTCATACCAGGTGTGGAGGCCAATTGTACAGGCTCAGTCACACTAGAAGTGGTCTTCGGATCCCCGGATAATTTCCGGAGCGAGGAGTTAATCTTCGACATAGTCCCATTTCGCAGCGGCTATCACGCTCTGCTCGGACGAACCGCGTTTGCAAAGTTCAACGCGGTGCCGCATTATGCATACCTCAAGCTCAAGATGCCAGGCCCTCGTGGAGTCATCACGGTCAATGGAAATACGGAACGCTCCCTCCGAACGGAGGAACATACAGCGGCTCTCGCGGCAGAAGTACAGAGCAGCCTTTTAAGGCGATTTTCGAGTCCAGTCGTTAAACGGCCGGATACAGCCAAATGCGCCCGAAGCAACACCAACCAAGACCACCTGGCACGATCCGAGCACGCGTAGCAATGTGGCCCTAACCCCCGCGCTCGCATGATTGCAAGAAGAATCCTCCGCGTACATCATTACGCTTTGGAGGTACCATGGGCGCAGGGGAAGGGGCACGACCACAATGGACCCAGAGTGCGGCTCGATCACACCAGGGGCTTGCAAGTGTGCCACTCTTTTTTATTATTTTCCTTCGTTCTTTACACAGGACTCCGTTAGCCAGAGGCCCTGTCCGGCGGTGAACCTGCCGAACTCATGATGCAACAGCCGGGGAGTAAAGAATGCAGCGACGAACACTCAGGTGGTCTCAATTACGAGCAGTAAATTTGATTATATACACCAAGTCCGCAGCCCATCCCTGGAGGGGGACATGTTTAATTAGTCCAAATCCCTTGCTTACCGCACTATTTGTATCAGTCCGCACTCATAGCAGACTTCCTTAATAAATAATGCACACTTTTTTTATTGCATTACTTTACATATATGTTCATTACATGACATCTTGCACCCGTATATTTTGGTACGGCCGAATACACCAGGGGCTTATGTTCCCCGCATTATGGTGTGATAAGTCCGAACACTTCACAAGTGCGGCACCCCGAACTTATAGCATTATATGAATCGGCTCCGAATCATGTCTTGGGTCAATAGTTGGGTTTGCCCGGCTCCCACGTTTTGGTGCCTTACGTTCCGTTCTGTCGGCTAAGGTGGCACTGGGAGAACCACTGCGATTGCGCCCCGGTTGAGCTGGGCGAGCGCCTCAGTGGAGAAAGCTAAAACTGACCGGCATGATAAGGCGAGAGACTGGTCGCTGTTCGAGAGGTCTTTTCGGGTCCTTAAAGACTCACGCCGCTTCGAGCGAAGTTCCGGATAATGTCCGACGAAGGCGTGGATAGCGCCCCGAATTCGGTCTTCCGAATACTAGGGGCTTCGCCGAAATTTAAAATTATAGAATTCTATGGCTAAGTGAGAGTGTTCAAGCATTATAAGTCCGGTTGCCTTGTTCGTTGTGTTGAGCGCCTCCCTAGATGGACCCAAAAATGGGAACAAGAGTGCTCAAGTTATCCCGAACACCCCAGCACTCGCGGCTTGGGGGCTGAAGCCAACGACTTGCCATCTCTCAGATTTTATAAACGGCCGCACAGAAGGTAATATTTTAAATTAAAAAGCGTTGCTTAAGCGCACATGAACAAAGTTTTCAGCGCACAGGATAATACATAGCGAGTTTACTCAAAATTACATCTCTGGGGCACTCATCCGCAATATCGCGGGCTCCCTTCAGGACAGTTTTATAATACATTTCGGGCGTACGATACTCCTTGCCCGTGGCGGCGGGTCAGTAAGAAGCTTCTCCGCATCCAGCCTGCCCCAGTGCACCTTTGTGCGGGCAAGGGCCCGACGAGCACCTTCAATACAGGCGGAGCGCTTGATGACCTCCACCCAGGGGCACGCATCCACCAGCCGCCGCACGAGGCCAAAGTAGCTCCCAGGCATGGCCTGTCCAGGCCATAGCTGGACTATAAGGCCCTTCATGGCCTCCTCAGCTACCTTGTGGAGTTCGACCAGCTGCTTCAGCTGGTCGCTGGGGGCACCGGATGGCCGGCCTCAGCGTACTGAGACCAGAAGACCTTCTCCGTTGAGCTCCCCTCCTCGCGACGGTAGAATGCGGCGGCATCGGACACACTACGCGGCAGATCTGCAAACGCCCCTGGAGAGCTCCGAATGCGGGTAAGTGTCAAGTAGTTTACATTAACATGCTTGCTTTGCATGAAGAATGCCTTACCCGCCGCTATCTTCTTTACATCTTCAACTTCCTGAAGGGCCTTACGGGCCTCGGTCTTGGTGGACTTGGCACTTTCGAGAGCCGAGGCGAGCTCGGACTCTCGCGTCTTTGAGTCACGCTCCAAACTCTGATGCTTCTCCATGAGAGCCTGGAGCTCTTGCCGCACCTCCGCCACCCGCGCCTCCTGCTTTTCTCGCTCTGCCCGTTCCGCGGCCACACTGCGTTCGGCCGCGGACACAGCCTCCTTCACGGCTGCCACCTCGTTAGTGGCCCCTGCAGTGCCCATGTTATCCTTGTTATTTTTTGCAACCTAAATCCTTTTCTGTAAGGTAATTATTCAAAGTGGTGTTACTCACCTTCTTTGTCCTCGAGCTGCATCTTGGCATGGCCGAGCTCTCGCTCGGACCGCTCGAGATCTTGCTTCAATGCACCAACCTCCGCAATCAGTGCGGCAGAGGTCAGCAGCGCAGCCTGCAAACCCATATTGACATAATTTATTAGCAACCTGCGTATATCTTTTTAGATCCTCAGTCCGGCTTTTCTTTCCGAACACCGAACCGAGCATCAGGGGCTACTGTCTATGCGGTATTACATTACATAATTTTAACTTCTTACCTCAAAGCCTGTTAGAAGGCTACTGCAGGCTTCGGTCAGCCCACTCTTGGCGAGCTGAACCTTCTGAATCACCGCACTCATAACAGTGCGGTGTTCTTCCTCGATGGAAGCGCCTTTGAGCGCCTCCAGCAAGTTGTCCGGCGCCTCCGGTTGGACGGAGGCCGCCGGCGTCACGGTCTTGCCCTTCTTTCGAAGGGGCCGCCTGCCGGACTCTGGAACCACTACAGGGTTCCGACGTAGAGTCCGGCGCAAAGTCCGGGAGGCTGCCTTGCGGCGCCTCCGAGCCTCCTCCTGATGGGTCCCTTTCTGGGATCCCACCTCGGCGTCCTCATCGGCGCGGGGGGTAGAGGCAGTCGGAAGTGAATCCACATCCGACGGGGCCAACGACCCGCTCGATGAAGCGGGGAGATCATCATCGGCCGGACTGCGGACAGTATGCGGCATTAATAGGACACTATGTGACACGAAAGAAATTGCATATCAGGGATCCGGATACTTACGATCTCACCGGAGGCCTAGCCCGTGAAGGCCACTCCTCCTCGCCAACGTCGGTGTTGGCGGAGCTGTCCGGGGAATAGTTCTCCCCCTCTTGGACCCTTCGGCCTCCCCTGTTGGGGAAGCCTTCCTCTTCCTCTCTCCCTCCTCCGGGAGAGAGTCTTCTTCCTCCTCCTCATCTTCGGGGGAGGAGTCCGCCTCGTCGTTGGACGCCTGATTACGGGAACTCTTTCGAGTGCCCGTGGCCGCCTTCTTGGCCTTCTTCTCCGGCACCACGTGCGGTGCCGGAACCAGCAGCCCCGCTAGACGGGCGTCCACTGGGTCTTCTGGCATGGGAGCCGGGCAGATGAGCTGCTCGGCCTTCTGCATCCATTCCTGTCAAAAGAAAAGGGAAATTGAAACCCTCTTAGAATCAATCTATTTACAACAAGTGTCCCATAAAGGGGTTGAATCACTTACCTCGTCAGCTAGATGCTGCGAGCGAAATCCGCGATCTTCCGTCGCGGATGCGGGGGCTTCGGCACCCTTAAACAGCACCCTCCAGGCGCCTTTGTACGTCGTGTCGAAGAGCCCGCTTAGCGCCTGGTGCTGTTCCGGATCAAACTCTCACAGATTGAATGCCCGTTCTTGGCATGGGAGAATCCGGCGGACGAGCATGACTTGGACCACGTTAACCAGCCTGAGCTTCTTGTGCACCAGCTTCTGGATACAGGCTTGGAGTCCCGTCAGCTCCTTCGGAATTACTCCACAGCAAGCCCTTCTCTTTCCAGGAGGTGAGTTGTGTAGGGATACCAGATCTGAACTCGGGGCCACCGCCCACTTAGGGTCGCGCGGCTCGGTGATGTAGAACCACCCCGACTGCCACCCCTTGACGGATTCCACGAAGGCCCCTTCGAACCAAAGGACGTTGGGCATCTTGCCCAACATGGTGCCTCCGCACTCCGCTTGAGTGCCCTTCACTACCTTCGGCTTGACATTGAAGGTCTTGAGCCACAAGCCGAAGTGGGGCTGGATGCAGAGGAAGGCCTCGCACACGACGATAAACGCCGAGATGTTGAGGATGAAGTTCGGCGCCAGATCATGGAAATCCAGGCCATAGTAGAACATGAGCCCCCGGACAAAGGGGTGAAGTGGAAAACCCAGTCCGCGGAGGAAGTGGGGAAGGAAAACGACCCTCTCATGGGGCCCGGGGGTAGGGATGAGCTGCCCCTCGTCGGGCAGCCGGTGTGCGATATCGCCGGAAAGGTATCCGGCGCTGCGCAGCTTGGTGATGTGCTCCTCCTTGATGGTGGCAGCCAACCATTTGCCTCCCCCTCCGGACATGGTCAGGGAAGGTTAGGACGAGATGCGCGAGCTTGGGCGTTGGAGCTTGAGTGCGCGGAGGTGGATAAGCAAAGGAGGAAAAAGGCGTGGGTGAAAAGGTGAATCCTTATCCCTTATATATAGGAGGGCGAAAACTATGCGCCCCCCACCAGCCCGGTAAAACTCGCTTATCTCCCAAGCGCCACCATCAATGGCGCGGTTGGGTTACCCACGTCCGTATTGATGAGAATCCCGGAATAAGGGGAGCACGATCTCTGCTTCGACAAGACGTGCCAAGGAAACCGCTTCGCTAAACGTGCTGAGGTGGTATAATAAAAAACAGTTCAAGTAAAGGCTTGGTAGCGGTGTGATGTCATGCCGCAAAATACGTCAGTAGATTGGACTTGTGTACATTTTATTCTCTCTATGGTGGAATGTGGAATTTATTTTGCAGAGCCGGACACTATCCTGGTGTTCATGATCTTCTCTGGATTATTCAAAGGAGGAACCCGCCTTGCAATGCCGAACATTATGCGCGCCAGACTTATCGCCATTGAAGCCTGGTTCAGGGGCTACTGAGGGAGTCCTAGACTGGGGGGTGTCCGGACAGCCGGACTATCATCGTCCGTCAGACTCCAAGACTACGAAGATACAAGATTGATGACTCCGTCCCGTGTCCGGATGGGACTTTCCTTGGCGTGGAAGGCAAGCTTGGCAATACGGATATGTAGATCTCCTACCATTGTAACCGACTCTATGTAACCCTAGCCTCCTCCAGTGTCTATATAAACCGGAGGGCTTTAGTCCGTAGGACACAACATACATTACAACAATCATACCATAGGCTAGCTTTAGGGTTTAGCCTCCTTGATCTCGTAGTAGATCCACCCTTGTACTACCCATATCATCAATATTAATCAAGCAGGACGTAGGGTTTTACCTCCATCAAGAGGGCCCGAACCTGGGTAAAACATCGTGTCCCTTGTCTCCTGTTACCATCCTCCTAGACGCACAGTTCGGGACCCCCTACCCGAGATCCGCCGGTTTTGAGACTGACACCTGCTTGTTCACATTGACTCATCTGTTTAGTCTCATGCGAAACTTGTTTGATCCTCGGTCCGGCTTTTCTTTTTGAACACCAGACAGTGTCTCTGGGGCTACAGTCTATACTGTGACATTCTTTTTACATAATTGCATTGCTTACCTCAAAGCCTGTTAGAAGGCTTGTGTAGGCTTCGGTCAGTCCGCTCTTCGCAGACTAAATCCTCTCAACCACCGTACGCGTAAGGCTACGGTGTTCCTCAACAATGGAAGCACTTCGCAGCGCTTCCATTAGAGTGTCCGGCGCCTCTGGCTTGATAGAGGTCACCGGCGGAATTGGCGCACCTCCTCCTTTTGAAGGAGACTGCTTGCTGGGTTTAGGAGCCGCATAGGTCTCCAGGACCGTATTCGGCCGGGGGCCGAACTGAATATGGCCCCCATCGCCAGTCTCCATGGGGATTCCCCCCCCCCCAAGTGTCCGGTGGCTGAGGTTTCACCCTCCGGCGCCGCCCTGACTGCCTCCTGAGTCTCTCCCTGGCCTGGGATCCATCGAGACAACACCTCGGTGCCATCCATGGCCTTGGGAGAGGAGGCCGCCAGAAGGGACCCGTTGTCCATCGCCTTCGGGTCCTGCGAATCCCCCGAAGATGAGGACCGCTCGAGGTCGGACCGAGCCGGACTGCAAATGCATGATTGAACATGTTAAGACTATGAAGTAGAGAGGCCAGATATATGAATGCGTCTGAGTTTTTGAGTACTCACGATTCGGCTAGGGGCTTGTCTCTGGGGCGCCGCTCTGGGATGCTTTCGACGTCCCACGCGGAGTTATCCGTGAGGGAACCCTTCCCCCTCTTGGACACCTCTTCCTCCAGATTTGTGGAGGCCGCCCTCTTCTTCCTTCCCTCCTCAGGGGGAGAGTTGCTTTCCTCCTCCTCTTCATTCTCGGCGGCGGAGGAGTGAGTCTCGGTGTCTTCAGACGTCATGTCTTAAGCACCTTTGCGACGAAGGCCACCTTTGGTCCCTTTGGCCTTCTTCTTGGCCTTCTTCTTGGCGCCGGAACTAGCATCTTCCTCAGAAGTGGAATTTCTGGGTCTTCGGGCAATGGAGCCAGACAGTGAATCCGCTCCTCCTTCTTTGTCCAGCCCTCAGAGAATCAGTAGGGAGGCTTAGGCATCTTCCTCAAGTATGCAAGTAAAGGATACACCTTGAAAACATGAAAAAACTTACCAGACTAGAGGAATGGGCCAAGTCGTGCCCACGGTCCTCGGGCGTATCTGGCCACGTCTCGCTAGACTTTAAAAGCACCTTCCAGATGTCTTCGTGCGTAGTGCTGAAGAACTGCATCAAGGTCTGGTGCTTGGCCGGATTGTACTCCCACAAATGGGAAATCCGGCTTTGGCACAGAAGTATCCGGCGAACAAGCATCACCCGGATCACATTGACAAGCTTGATATTCTTGTCTATCATGCTCCTGATGCGCGTCTGATGTGTTGTCAGCTCGTCCAACGAAGACCAGCCCAGGCCCTTCTCTGGCAGGAGGTGAGCCGCATTGGGGTTCCAGACTGAAATTCGGGAGCCGCGACCCAGGTGGTGACGCACGGCTCTGTGACGTAGAACCACTTCTGTTGCCACCCTTCGACGGTCTCCACGAAGTTACCTATTGGTCATGTGACATTGGGCATCTTGCTCACCATGGCGCCTCCGCACTCCGCGTGTTGACTGCCCACGACCTTCGGCTTCACATTGAAGATCTTTAACCATAATCCGAAGTGGGGTGGGATGCAGAGGAAGGCCTCACACACGACAATGAATGTCGGGATGTTGATGAAGGAGTTGGGGGCCAGATCGTGGAAATCCATCCCATAGTAGAACATGAGTCTGCGGACGAACGGGTGGAGAGGAAATCCCAACCCGCGGACGAAGTGGGGGATGAATACTACCCTCTCATGGGACTCCGGGGTGGGGACGATCTGTCCCTTGGCCGGAAGCCGGTGTGCGATTTCCTTGGCCAAATACCCAGCATCCCGGAGCTTGGTAATGTCCTTCTCCTTAACGGAGGAGGCCAACCACTTTCCCTGCGCTCCGGATCCGGACATGATTGGAGAGCTTTTCTTGGGGCGGAAAAGATGAGAACTTGGGCGCTGGAGCTCGAGAATGGATGGGCAGATAAAGGGAAGCCGTGGGTGAAAGGGGTGAATCCTTATCTCTTTATAAGGGCAGTGAATATCAAGCGCCTCCCCCACTCGCCTTAAAACTTGCCTATTCCCCCAGGGTCGTGCAGATGACATGGTTGGATTACCCATGCCCGTATCGATGAGAATCCCGCAATAAGGGGACACGACATTTGCTTTTACAAGACGCGCCAATGAAACCGCATCTCGAAATACGGAGCGGCAGGCTAAAAAACGGTTCGAATAATGGCCGGGCGGCGACGTGATGTCACGCTACAAAAAGTTGTAAGAGGATTGGACTCGTGAAATATTATACTCTCTGCGGTTGTGTGTGGAATTTGTTTTGCAGAGCCGGACACGATTCTTGTGTTCAAAGACTATTTTGGAGTATTCGGAGAAGGAACCCGCCTTGCAATGCCGAAGACAATTTGTGCGTTGGACACCTCGTCATTGAAGCCTGGTTTAGGGGCTACTGATAGAGTATTGATTAAGGGGTCCTCGGCCATCCGAGCTATGTGGCATGGACTGGACTGATGGGCTGTGAAGATAGAAGACCGAAGACTCTGACCTCTGTCCGGATGGGACTCTCCTTGGCATGGAAGGCAAGCTTGGCGCCCGGATATGAAGATTCTTTTATTTGCAACCTACTTTGTACAACCTTAGTCCCCTCCGGTGTCTATATCAACCAGAGGGCTTAGTCCATAGAGGCAATCATAATCATACAGGCTAGACTTCTAGGGTTTTAGCCATTACGATCTCGTGGTAGATCAACTCTTGTAATACTCATATTCATCAAGATCAATCCAGCAGGAAGTAGGGTATTACCTCCATAGAGAGGGCCTGAACCTGGGTAAACATCGTGTCCCCCAGCTCCTATTACCATCGACCTCAGACGCACAGTTCGGGACCCCCTACCCGAGATCCTCCGGTTTTGACACGGACAGTGGCATGAAAATAAGCATATTTTGGAGGAAATTCAGAAGAATGGTGTCATGCCCAATATGCGACCCTATCCAAATGGAACTCGAAGGTCCCACCAAGGATAGACCCGCATATTGAGACGCTTTTGCAAGGTGGATATCATTACATCAACATTACATAATAGATGGGAATACATACATAAGGCATACAATGCCACACGAATACAACAATACAACATACAAGAACAACATCCGACTATGGATGAATCATAAATAGAAACTCAAACAATATCCACCCTGCTAGCCCAGGCTGCCGACCTGGAACCTATCCCCTGATCAAAGAAGAAGCAGAAGAAGAACTTCAAAACAAGCAAGCATCACTCTCGCGTCATGATCATCGCATAACCTGTACCTGCAACTGTTGTTGTAGTAATCTGTGAGCCACGAGGACTCAACAATCCCATTACCATGGGTATCAAGACTAGCAAAGCTTAATGGGAAAGGAAGGGGTAAAGTGGTGAGGTTGCAGCAGCGACTAAGCATGATATGGTGGCTAACATACGCAAATGAGAGCGAGAAGAGAACAAGCGGAACGGTCGAGAAGCTAGCAATGATCAAGAGGTGATCCTGAACACCTACTTAAGTCAAACATAACCTAGAAACCGTGTTCACTTCCCGGACTCCGCCGAGAAGAGACCATCACGACTACACACGCGGTTGATGCGTTTTAATTCGGATCTGGTGTCAAGTTATCTACAACTGGACATTAACAAATTCCCATCTGCCACATAACCGCGGGCACGGCTCTCGAAAGTTTATACCCTGCAGGGGTGTCCCAACTTAGCCCATGACAAGCTCTCGCGATCAACGAAGGAATAGGCCTTCTCCTAGGAAGACCCGATCAGTCTCGGAATCCCGGTTTACAAGACATTTCGACAATGGTAAAACAAGACCAGCAAAGCCTCCCGCTGTGCCGACAAATCCCGATAGGAGCTGCACATATCTCGTTCTCAGGGCACACCGGATGAGCCAGACGTCGGGTTGGCATAGACCCTGGTTGCCCAGGGGGCGCCGGACATCGCTCGGTTCGGACCAGCACTTAGACAAGCACTGGTCCGGGGGGGCTAAAATAAAGATGACCCTCGGGTTGGCCGACCCAAGGGAAAGGGATAGGTGGTGGTGAGGCAAATGGTAAAACCAATGTTGGGCCTTGCTGGACAAGTTTTATTCAAAGCGAACTGTCAGGGGGGTCCCATAAATCACCCGACCGTGTTAGGAACGCAAAATCCGGGAACATAACACCGGTATGACAGAAACTAGGGCGGCAAGAGTGGAACAAAACACCAGGCATAAGGCCGAGCCTTCCACCCTTTACCAAATATATAGATGCATTAATAATATAAGAGATATTGTGATATCCCAACATAATCCCTGTCCACCATGGAGAAATCTTCAACTTCACCTGCAACTAGCAACGCTATAAGAGGGGCTGAGCAAAGGCGGTAACATAGCCAAACAACGGTTTGCATAGGAAAGGTGTCAAAGGTTAGAGGTTCATGGCAATATGGGATGGCTTGATAAACAGGTAATAGGTAGCGCAGCATAGCGATAGAACGAAGCAACTAGCATAGCAATGATAGTAGTGAGATCCAGGGTAGCGGTCATCTTGCCTGAAATCCCGCTAGGAAGAAGAACGAGTCCATGAAGAAGACGAACGGATGAAGCCGAACCAATCGTAGACAAACGAATCCTCATGATCGCAACGAAACAGGAACTAACAAGAAGAAGCACACAACATAGGTAAACACACCACACATGAACAAGACATGATGCACAACAAGCATGATGCATGACCAAGCTAAATGAAGCTACTAATGGCAAGAGATGATGCAAACAAGAACAACACATCAAGGCAAGTTTAAATGAGGCCGGAAACAACATATACCAATTCCGGTAAGTCCTCATATGCATATTTCGAAATTGGTCCAGAACTGAATAAACCTTATGTTCAAGTTATTAAACAGCAAGTTAAAGATCACCAAGATGATCTACACGAAATCCTAGTCAAGTTACATATAAAGTTCATTAGATTCGGAGCTACGGCCTAGAAGATATGAGCAAAACAAGTTAAGCATGGCATTGATGCAAAATGCATCCAAACATCAAGCAAACACCTCAAAACAAGGATGCAACATGATAATATGAAACAATAAGCAAAATCAAGCAAGTTTCATATAGAGCACACTCAAAACGGAGCAACGGTTCAACACACACACACTCTATACAAGTCATAACAACAATCTGTCCATAACAGCAACTAGGCATATTGCAAGCATCAAAACAATATGCTACAGCACCCCAACATAATAAAAAAAGGCATGGGCATGAAGTACAGGTAAATCATAACAAAACATGAACACTGAGCTATCTCCAGAAATCAATGGATCATGCTCAAAAAGATATGGAGATATTGCAAATAATAACAGTTTCAGACTTTAGCAGAAATAACATCAGGTTGCAATGTTTAGAGCTATCAAACAACATGTTATAGGAAGCTATCATGGCAATCAAAGGAATGGCATGATACTAATAAATGCATAGAACAACAGTCCCTTACTGACCATGGGCCAAAAAGGCACAGAACATATGGTGGCACCCATGTAAACATGGCAAGTTATATTACAGATTCATACATGGCAGGAACAATAATAAGTAGGCATGTTGGTGAGCTTGAACCACTCACCACCGAGCAATACATGGCATGGAAAGGCAACCAACAGTAAGAAGACATGTTTGTGAAGCTAAGCATGGCAATAGCAAGGTCATAGGGTGCATGGATCACTAGGAAACAATCATGGAAACATTGAACTTCATGTTAACAGGTTGACAGCAACATTTTGAAGCAACTTTAGAGCAAGATTACAACATGTTACAGCAGGCTATAATTGCAACCAAGGGCATGAATGGATAGAGCATGACATGTAGATCAAAACATGTTTATAGAGCATCTCCAGATTATGCATAGAATGATTAGTAGCAACATGTTAACATAGCAACAAAATATAACAGAATCTGTCAGGAAAACAGCAACAGAAACTACCCTACTTAGCAAGCTTGATACACCCAGCACACAACTCACAAAAATACATGGCATACACCCCTGGAAAGATGGCATGGCATAGATCAGCATACATGTAGACAACAACCTCATAGGATGCACACATCAATCATGGCAAAAATGATAAAAGAGCAAGTTATAACAGTTTCAGCAGATTAACATCAACATGCACTCTTCCAACAGCATTTCGGGCATCAATATGAGATCAAATGAAAATGATGAAATGCAATGAAATGAAGTAATCATCGAGACGAACAATTTGACATATTACACGCACAAAACGGAGCTACGGATACAGAGATGTGACATGATGAACATGGCATGATAACATGAGGTTTCGGGGACTTAGAAGAAAATTCAACCTCGGGGTCAACGCGGATCGGGCGCGAAACGGGTCGGGTCGAAGAGCGGGTCCAGACCGGGCAGGGGTCGAGGCGGATCTGGGCAACTAGTTGGCGGCGGAGGCCATCCGGCGAGGAGCGGCGCCGGCGAGGAGCGGGACCGCCGGATCCGGTCGCCGGGGTCCCAAACCGACCGGATCTAAGGCCGGCGCGGGTCGCAGGCGGAGCCCGACGGCGGGGGACGTCGAGGCGCGGCCGGGCCGATGTGGTCGGCGGCGAGGCGAACGGCGGCGAGGCGCTGCGGGCTGTAGCGGAGCCGAGGCGGAGCGGCGAGGTGGCGGCGGACGGGGGTGGCGGGGCACGGCGGCGCGGGTGCTGGAGGCGGGCGGCGGCGGAGGCGAGGCGAGGCGGCTCCGGCGGAGCTCGCTGGCGGCAAGCGGAGGGCGCGGGCGCGCCGAGGAGGCGGCGGCCGGCGGGGACCCGGCGCGGCGGCGCGGGTCGCGGCGGCGGGGAGCCGGCGAGGGCGATCGGCGGGCGGCGGGATCTGGGCCCGCGCGGGCCCCGGATGGGCTCCGCGGGCCGGCGGCGAGGGTGGCGGCGGCGCACCACGTGGCAGCCTCCCATTGGCTGCGGGCGGCGGCGGCGAAGCGTCCAGCGCGTACGGACATGTCCGGTGGCGGCGCGAGGGCGATTTTTAGGGTTAGGGGGGAAATGATCCGGAAATGGAGAGGGGGAGACATTTTTATAGGTGGAGGGAGCTAGGAGAGTCCAAATGAGGTGCGGTTTTCGGCCACGCGATCGTGATCGAACGACCGAGAGCATGGAGGGGAGTTTGCTGGGTTTTGGGCCACTTTGGAAGGGGTGTTGGGCTGCAACTCAAAGAGGGCTTTTGCGGTTACCCGGTTAACCGTTGGAGTATCAAACGGCCTCCAAATGGCACGAAACTTGACAGACGGTCTACCGGTGCTATACCAAGGCTGCTTGGCAAACCTCGGGCCATTCCGAGAAAGTTTAACACCCGCACAAGAGAAGAGTTCAAAAGGGACCGCCGGATGACATAGGAGCGCCGGATTGCAAAACTAACAACGGGGAAAAGGCTCGGATGCATGAAACGAACACGTATGCAAAATGAAATGCACATGATGACATGATATGAAATGCCTATGATGACATGGCAAAGTGCAACACGCAAGCAAATGACATGGCAACGACGGCAAATAACTGGCTAACACCTGGCGCAGGGAATCCAGGCCGTTACAAATGGAAATATACTCCAACGAGTGCTCCAAGAACTACAGGATCTGAAGGTTATCTTATTGAAACTGACAGACGCATCATCAACTCCACCACCGCCTCCGAAGGAGACTTGAGTACACGGGTATGGGCACTCCCCTTGGCTTGTGCCAAGCTTGGGGGAGGTGCCCCGGTATCGTATCACCATCATATCTTTACTTTTATTGTTTTTCTTAGTTAGATCATTTTGGTTATATCTTCATCTAGTAGAATAAGAGTTTTAGTATGATCTAGCTTTTGAGTTTTGCTTTGAGTTCCCTCTATGTAATTCAGTGCGAGAGTTATATGATTAAGAGTAGTTTTGAGTAAGGGCTTTCTTTCATTTCTTTGATCTTGGAAAAGAAAAAAAATAGAGAATAATAGAAATAAAATATATAATAATCTTATGGAGAGTGATGACTTCAGATATAAGAAGTATGCGGATTGAAACTTGTTGTGGGTTGACAAATATAGTTTTGGTCATTGTTGCAATTAAAAGGAAGTAATAAAGAAAGAGAGGTTCACATATAGATATATTATCTTGGACATCGTTTATGATTATGAGCACTCATGAAAATATTATATGCTAAGAAGTCGATGTTGGACAAGGAAGACAACATAATGAGTTATGTTTGCTTATTTCCGAATTGAAGTTATATTGTCATGGGTTCTCTAACATGTGATGCTTGCTTCCACCTCATACTACTAAAAACTTCCACACCAAGTAGAGATACTACTTGTGCATCCAAACACCCTTAACCCAGTTTTTCCATGAGAGTCCACTATACCTACCTATGGACTGATACTTCAAGTAAGTTATCATCAATGCAAGAAATAAAAATTTCTCCTTAAATATGTATGATCTATTAGTGTGAGGAAAATAAACTTTATACGAACTAGTGATAGGGAAGAAATAAAAGCGACAGACTGCATAATAAAGTTTTATATCACAAGCGACAATGTAAAGTGATGTTCCATTGCAGTAAGATTTCGTGCATCCAGCCAAAAAGCGCATGAAAACCTCTGCTTCCCTCTGCGAAGGGCCTATCTTTTACTTTTTAGTACTTACCCTTATGCAAGAGTCATGGTGATCTTCACCAGTTCCTATATTTTGCCTTTATCTTTTGGCAAGCGTCATGTGTTGGGTAAAGATCTAGGGACATATATCCACTCGAATGTAGGTGATCATGAGTTATTATTGTTGACATTACCCTTAAGGTAAATAGTTGGGAGGCAAAACTATAAGCCCCTATCTTTCTATGTGTCCTATTGAAGCTTTGATTTCATAAGTATCGTGTGAGTGTTAGCAATTATGAAAGACTGAAAGATGATTGAGTATGTGGATTTGCTAGACAAGCTCTTATATTGACTCTTTCCGATGTTATGATAAATTGCAATTGCTTCAATGACTGAGATCATAGTTTGTTGGTTTTCAATAAAGTTTTTTGGTTCATACTTTATCTTGTGAACGGATTATCACCTTAGCATAAGAAGTTATATGACAATATATTGATGTACTACAGATGATCATGATGCCCTCATGTTCGTATTTTATTTTATCGACACCTCTATCTCTGAACATGTGGACATGATCATCGATCTCGGCTTTCGCTTGAGGATAAGAAAGCTCCAAGCTTGGGGAAGTTGATACGTCCATTTTGCATCATGTTTTTCTATAAATATTTATTGCATTATGGAATGTTATTTCATACTATAGTACAATACTTATGCCTTTTCTCTCTTATTTTACAAGATTTACATGAAGCGGGAGAATGCCGTCAACTGGAATTCTGGACCGGAAAGGAGAAAATCTGGGAGACCTATTCTGCACAACTCCAAAAGTCTTGAAAATTTACAGAGAATTATTTTGGAATATATAAGAATTATTGGGTGAAGAAATTACTAGAGGGGACCCACCAGGTGGCCACAAGCCTGGGGGCCGACAGGTCTTCGGTGCCCATCTTTGGCTATATGGAGGGTTTTGACCTGCTGAAGAAGATAGCTTCGGGACGAAGCGCCGCCGTCTCGAGGCGGAACCTGGGCAGGAGCAATCTAGAGCTCCGGCAGAGCGATTATGTCAGGGAAACTTCCCTCCTAGAGGGGGAAATCAAAGCCATCGTCATCACCAATGATCCTCTCATCGAGGGGGGGTCAATCCCCATCAACATCTTCACCATCACCATCTCCTCTCCAAACCCTAGTTCATCTCTTGTATCCAATCTTTGCCTCAGAACCTCAGATTGGTACCTGTGGGTTGCTAGTAGTGTTGATTACTCCTTGCAGTTGATGCTAGTTGGTTTATTTGGTGGAAGATCGTATGCTCAGATCCTTAATGATATTCAAAACCCCTCTGATCGTGCACATGAACATGCTCTGTGAGTAGTTATTTTGTTCCCGAGGACACGGGAGAAGTCTTGTTATAAGTAATCATGTGAATTTGGTATTCGTTCGATATTTTGATGAGATGTATGTTGTCTTTCCTCTAGTGGTGTTATGTGAATGTCGACTACATAACACTTCACCATTATTTGGGCCTAGGGGACGACATTGGGAATTAATAAGTAGATGATGGGTCACTAGAGTGACAGAAGCTTAAATCCTAGTTTATGTGTTGCTTCGTAAGGGGCTGATTTGGATCCACATGTTTCACGTTATGGTTAGATTTATCTTAATTCTTCTTTCATAGTTGAGGATGCTTGCAAGAGGGGTTAATCATAAGTGGTAGGCTTGTCCTAGTAAGGACAGCACCCAAACACCAGTCCACCCACGTGTCAAAATATCGAAGTAGCGAACATGAATCATACGAGCAGGATGAAAACTAACTTGACACTAATTCCCATGTGTCCTCGGGAGCGCTTTGGTTTATATAAGAACTCGTCCAGGCTTGTCCTTTTCTATAAAAAGGATTGGGCCACCTTGCTGTACCTTTGCTACACCCGTTATGAATTATCTTATCACAAAACTATCTGTTACCGATAATTTCAGTGCTTGCAGAAAATACCTTGCTGAAAACCGCTTGTCATTTCCTTTTGCTCCTCGCTGGGTTCAACACTCTTACTTATCGAACGGATTATGATAGATACCCTATACTTGTGGGTCATCAAGCACCAAATGAGAAGACACAATAGAGGTAGAGGTTAAGTTGTTAGTGTTTAAAGTGGCCTAACATGACCTATCAACCATCACACTCTCTCTATGTCATGGCTCACTCACTCCCTGAAAGTAGGTGCACTCAAAGTCACATATGGTGGAGTCACTCGTCTCACTGAAGTGGTGGTGGTTTTGGCTCTCCTCACATGGGAATCGGGGCAACTCATCATATATGGAGCTAGTGGTGAAGTCACTCTCACTCTCAATATGGTGGCACAAGTTACTCAAGTCGTCTCCAAACATCACCGTGGTCGAAGGGGAAATCCCATTCCCAACGATCTCATCACCGTCACCATGGATGAAGGCCGACGATGGCATATCACACTCTCGCCTCCAAAGATGGAAGCATCATCCTTGCTCACCACCTTGTTGCTTGTCTCCAAAGAAAGTTCCTTGAGAGACTCCGTAGTCGTAGTCATCACCGCGCCGTCTTCAAAAAGAGTCATGGTAGACTCGACGTCATCAATGCCACAAAGAGGGATGTCGATGAAGTTGAACTTGGGAGCATCATCTTGGAGGTCGCCAGGCTTGGACATCTTGGTGGTACTATCCTCGTGCTCGTTGTCGTGGAGCTTGATCGTCGCGAAGTGTGCTTGGGGTGGAGAAGCCTTGGCCTTCATGAGTTCTTGTTGCGCCTTGAGAGCACCGATGTAGAGGTCATCGAGGGACTTGTAGTTCTCGAGGAAGATAGTCTTGGAGATGTGGTTGTTCAATCCCATCATGAAGTGGAACTTCATCGAAATGGGGTCGTCCATGCCGGCTCGTGGCAAGGCTTTCTTCAGCTCGTGGAAGTACTTGTCAAGGGACTTTGATTCTTGGATGGTGTTCTCCAATTGGCATTGAAGTTGTTCCATGTAGGGGGGAAGGCAAAAACTCTCGCTGCATAGCTTTCTTCGTCTTGGGCCAACTCATGTCGAATGTCTTCGAAGGTGTGTGAAGCCACCATGTCGACGCGTAGTTGTGGAAGTTACTTGTGGCGCACTTCACTTGATCTTCGAATGGGGCTTGAAGTAGCTTGAGGTAGTCGTCCATCTTGCGCTCGCACTTGAGATACTCCTCGGGATCTTGAGTTCCATAGAAAGGAATCCCGTGGTCGGTGTCGAGGTCGTAGTAGCTCACGGAAGTCGATGACTTGAGCTTGGGAAGCTTCTTTTGAGCGTAGACTTGAGGTGCTTTGATGTCTACTATGCAACCTTCTTCTTGTAGACTCATGTTGGGCCTCCAAGCATAGAGTTTTGTAGGACAGTAGCAAATTTCCCTCCAGTGGATGAACTAAGGTTTATCAATCCGAGGGAGGCGTAGGATGACGATGGTCTCTCTCAAACAACCCTGCAACCAAATAACAAAGAGTCCCTTGTGTCGGGGGGATGAACCCCGTGAAGGCAATGGAACCTGGATCCTTTTCAAAAATAGCAGGGCCCGCATCGCCCCTCGAACCGGCATGCGCCTGGCTGGGTCGCTCGACCCGGCAAGACCCGCAACCCGGCCAAGCTCTCCGACCCGGCAACGTACGTTGACCTGGCCTCAGCATCTGGCGCAAGACAACCCAACCCGGCGCAACCAAGGATTCCCCAGCAAGCCGACCCCACCCGTGGCGTGCGCCGCAACCTAGCCACGGGTCAGCTCCCGTCCCATCCAGGCCGTACGATGGGACGCGACTTCAATCACCGATGACCAAGACAACAGTGCTTCCGCCTACACTACTAGGAAAAGGGCTATAGATGGAAATGACACTAATGGCGCACCAGACAAGTGGTGCGCCATTAGTATATACTAATGGCGCACCACCTTCTGATGCGCCATTCGTGTTGAAACTACTAATGGCGCACCTTGACCATGGTGCGCCATTAGTACCAATTTTTTTTTGAACTAGTGCGCCTGTCCAAACATACTAATGGCGCATCCCCTGGTGGTGCGCCATTACTAGTTGTAACTAGTAATGGCGCACCAGCCAGAAGGTGCGCCACTAATGCTATTTTTATTATTATTGCTTTTATTCCTTTTTTTTGCAAAAGTTCTAATGGCGCACCACCAGGGGGTGCGCCATTAGTAACCTGGATTACTAATGGCGCATTTGTTACTGGTGCGCCATTAGTAAGTGGGCAGCAACAAGATATTTTGGACAGCCTCTCCTCCCACACTCACTTTCTCCCCACTTCATTCTCTCCACCGCCTCCTCCTTGTCTCGGGTGCCTCCTCTTTTTCACCTCATTTCCACCATAGATTCATTCAAATTAAGTGGTTAAGTTACCTTGTTTTGCTAGGTAAGTAAGGGGGGAAGCTATATTTATGTTGTTCTCCCTACAACAATGTGCACATGCACTTTTTATGGCCTAGCTAGATCTATGTATGTTCGTGGTGTTGCATATGTTTGTGGTGTTGCATATGTGTTTGTGTTTGGAGGTGTACCGGTATTTGAAATGCGATAGTTGCCAATATTTTGCCGGAATGTTGATTCATTTCCGTTTCGGCGAGAATTTTGGCATTAAGCATTCTTTTTGGTCCTATTTTTAGGGAAAGTCATGCCAAATTTTTTCTTGGTTCTAAAATATCGTTTTGCTCTACCCCGCAGGCGACCATGGTCCGCACGATGACCGAAGGCATCGTGAATAGGTTTTTGAGGTCCGCGAAGGCCGAGATGCTTCAAAAGAACGAGACGGAGATAAGATGTCCGTGTCGAAGATGCAAGCTGAATAGCCTTATTGCGGACCCGGATTCCGGGCAGGTGCGGGACCACCTGCTCTTGCGTGGTTTCATGGATGGCTATCGGTGGCAAGGTGATGAAGATGACTACGAAGTCGTCCATGGGGGCCGGGCAAGAAATGAGGAAGGGCAGCAAGACAACCACCGCGGCTCGGGGGGGGCGAGAAGACGAAGAATCCCCAGGAGATGATCACGACGGTGATGCTGTACACAGTCATCATGTAGAAGATGCAGGACATGATGATGATGCCGGCGGAGCAGACGACGCTGGACCATCGATGGGCTGGGTGCAGGACCCTCATATTCAAGAGCTGCTTCTCAAGCAGACGGATAACGCAAGAGCTGCCGCCCGAGAGAAAGCCAAGATGGATCAACTTGAGTTAGACGCGGTTACTCCATTGTATGAAGGATGCAGGCCCGAGGATACCCGCCTGAAAGTAACGCTCATGGCTCTGGAGATGAAGGTAAAACACAAAATGACCGACGCATGCTTCGACGAGAACATGTCATTCTGGCACGAACGTCTTCCCAAGGGGAACAAGTGCCCGACCAGTTTGGAGGAGGCGAAGAAAATCGTGTGTCCTCTGGATTTACCGCACGTGAAATACCATGTGTGCATGAACAATTGCATCATTTATCGGGACGAGCACGCGGAGTCTACCATATGTCCGGTGTGCAGTGTCACTCGATACAAGAAGAGGAAGAAAGCTCCTCGAAAAGTGGTGTGGTACTTTCCGATCACTCCTCGTCTGCAGCGGTATTTCGCGGACCCTAAGGTAGCAAAGCTCTTGCGTTGGCACGCGGATAGGGAGGAGAAGAAGCGGGAAGATGACGCAAATGATCCGGAGATAGATAAAAAAGACAAGATGCTGAGTCACCCTAAGGATGCGAGCCAGTGGCAAGCGTTGAACTTCGAATACCCAGAATTTGGGAACGATCCAAGGAACATCATGCTGGGCGCGAGCACCGATGGAGTCAATCCGTTTGGCAGCCAGAGAAGCACACATAGCACCTGGCCTGTGTTCGTGTGGATGTACAACCTTCCCCCCTGGTTGTGCATGAAGAGGAAGTACATTCACATGAGTATGCTAATTGAAGGGCCGAAACAACCAGGGAACGACATCAATCTGTATCTGGGGCTGCTGAAAGAGGAGATTGACACGCTGTGGAAAACGCCAGCCAATACGTGGGACGCCGCAGAGAAAGAATATTTCCCTATGAGAGCCGCACTGCTCACGACGGTGCACGACTATCTCGGTTACGGATATCTTGCGGGGCAGGTAGTCCACGGATTTTCTGGATGCGTAAGGTGCATGGATGACACAACGTATCGCCAGCTAGATAGAGATCCCGGGTCTTCGAAAACCGTGTTCATGGGACATCGAAGGTGGCTTCGCGACGATGACCCGTGGAGGAAACGCAAGGATCTGTTCGATGGTGAAACCGAACCCCGAAAACGCCCGTGTACGAGGAGCGGCGAGGAAATAGACAAGCTGTTGAAAAATTGGAAAGACTGCCCACTGCCGGGAAAGAAGCAAAAGGCGCCAGAGCCGCTGCTGAAGGTATGGAAAACGAGGTCTGTTTTCTGGGACTTGCCGTACTGGAAGATCCACCGTGTGCCTCACAGCCTTGATGTCATGCATATCACGAAGAACGTGTGCGAGAGTCTGCTTGGTACCCTGCTCAACATGCCAGAGAGGACCAAAGATGGGCCGAAAGCAAGGGCAGACTTGAAATCAATGGGCATCAGGCAGGAGCTTCACGCTATATATGATGATGATGATGATGATGATGATGATGAGGCGAAGCAGGACACAGAAAGTCGTCGCAAAGGCAAAAAGGCCAAGAAGACCGGAAATGACTACCCTCCCGCGTGCTTCACTCTAAGTCAGGAGGAGATCGAGCAGTTTTTCACCTGCCTCCTAGGAGTAAAACTTCCTTACGGTTACGCGGGGAAGATAAGCAGATACCTAGACCCAGCGAAGCAGAAGTTCAGCGGGATGAAGTCTCACGACTGTCACGTGCTGATGACGCAGATACTTCCAGTTGCAATCCGTGGGATCATGGACGCGCACGTCCGTGAAACGCTATTTGGCCTATGCAACTTCTTCGACGTCATCTCTCGGAAGTCGATTGGCGTGAGGCAACTCAGAAGGCTACAGGAAGAGATCGTGGTGATACTATGCGAGCTTGAGATGTACTTCCCGCCCGCATTCTTCGACGTTATGGTGCATCTGCTGGTCCATATAGTGGAGGATATCATCCAACTCGGGCCGACGTTCCTGCACAGCATGATGCCGTTCGAAAGGATGAATGGTGTCATCAAAGGATACGTTCGCAACATGTCACGTCCAGAGGGAAGCATAGCCAGGGGCTTTCTGACCGAAGAGTGCATCTCCTACTGCACGAATTATCTAGGCATCGAGAACCCCGTTGGTCTGCCCGTCAACAGGCACCTCGGCAGGCTCGCTGGATGGGGTCACCGTGAGGGTCGCCGCGAAATGCATGTCGACTTCGAGGGTCGACTCGCCGACTTTGAAAGAGCAAACCTAGTCGCGCTACAACACATAGACGTGGTCGATCCTTGGGTGGTAGAGCACAAAACCTTTATTAAGAAGACGTACAATGACCGAGGCCAACAGAGGACGGACGGAGATATACTCAAAGAGCACAACTCATGTTTCACGCGTTGGTTCAAGCAGAAGCTTCTGTCGTACCCTTTACATGAGGATTCTTCCGCGGAAGAACAACTCATATTCGCCTTGTCACAGGGCGCCGAGCACAACCTGATGACCTATGAGGCGTACGATATCAACGGCTACACATTCTACACCGAGGCCAAGGACATGAAGAGCGATGGTTATCAGAACTCCGGGGTAACGATGGAATCCTACACCGGTAACGACAAGGACAGATACTACGGAAGGATCGAGGAGATCTGGGAGCTGAGCTACGCTGGAGAGAAGGTCCCGATGTTCCGTGTCAGATGGGCCAAGAGCGTCCTAAAAGAAGACCGGTATTTCACCACCATGGTTATACCCGAAGCCAAATCCAAGACCGCGGGCGCAAACGTCACCGCGAAAAATGAGCCATGGGTACTGGCTTCCCAAGTGGACCAATGCTTCTTCATTACCGACCCGTCAAAGACCAGTCGTGTTGTCGTGAGGAGAGGCAAAAGGAAGATCATCGGAATGGATGGAGTAGCCAATGAGCAAGACTTCGACAAGTACGGCGACCCGAGGATCGAACATGACGACGATGATGAAGTAGCAGCATACACCACAAGAAGAAGCAGGACCACCCTACCTAAAGGACGTCCGTTCCACAGAAGAACTCCATTTGCGAAAAAGAAGGGCAAGAAGATTGTTAACAGATAGCTAGCTAAGATCGATTGTATTTAAATCGTAGCCTTCATTTCTCGATTGTATTTCATGGGCACTTTTTGAACTATCATGAATATTTTTAAATTTCATGGACACTCGATCTCGATCCCCCTCCATCTCGATCGCTATCCCACCTCGCCAGATCCGGTCCCCCTCGCCGCCGAGCACCCCCCGGTCCACCGGCCGCCGCCGCCGACCCCCCGCACCCTCGATTCCCCTACTCAACCGCCGCCGCCGACCCCCCGCACCCCTCCCCTACTCAACCGCCGCCACCGACCCCCCGCACCCTCCCCCGCTCCACCGGCATTACTGTTTGATGATATTTTAAAAAAAATTATTACTGTCTTATAAAAAAAATTACTGTTATGATTTAAACAAGTTTGAACATATTTAAACACAAAAAAGTATCAAACAACATTTTAAATGCATAAAAAAAGTTTTGTGGAGCCTAGGAATCGAACCCAGGACCTCCTGGTGTGAGAACGGGCACCTGACCAGTCGAGCTAGTAGAGGGGAGTTGATGTGGATAAGGTCAGGTGGGAGATAACCTGTTGGCTCGGCGAAAAAAAAATACTAATGGCGCACCAGGTCGAGGTGCGCCATTAGCATGTATATACTTATGGCACACCGAGGGGTGGTGCGCCATTAGTATTGTGCCCCCCCTACTTCTGATCCCCTCTCTCTCCCTCGCCCTCGCCCTCGCCCTCGATGGCCTCTCTCTCCCTTGCCCGAGCCCTCGCCCTCGATCCCCTCTCTCTCCCTCGCCTGCCCTCGCCCTCGATCCCCTTCCCCTCTCCTCTCCCGACGCCGCCGCCCCGCCGCCCTCGACGCCGGCCAGATCCGCCGCCACCTCTGCTCGAGCTGCTCCCATCGACCACGCCGCTGCTCGCGTGCTTCTTCTCTCCCGCGACCCCGCCATTGAAGGTCTCGCAAGGTCCTCTTCTCCTCCCCCTCCCCCTTTGTTCGATTCGATTGTGCCGCCGTCAAGGTTCCCTGATGATGCTGGTTCCTCTCGCGCGCAGGCTGCACGCACCTCGGACCGCGTGTGCCTAGTTCTTCCCGGGACGCTGCCCCGACCCTACTACCCACGCCATCAGGGGAGCTCGTCAAGGTATCATCCCCCCCTCTCTCTCTCTCTGCTCTCTCCATCTCTCATGCTCCGGCGTGTTTTTTTCCTAAGGGACGAAACTATGTTCTCTTGTTGCTATTGCTAGGTGTTTTTGTCAAAAAATATGCGATTTCCATTCTGCAGTGTTGAACTTGTTTTAGTGTTCGTGTCTGCTCTGTCAAAAAAATTGGGGAAAATCCTGCCAGTTAAGCTGGCTAATTAGTATATATTTAGTCATTTTTAGTGTTAATATATGTCACTCCGTGTGCATGATTTCTTCTCAACAAGTTCCAGAAACTTTGTGAAATACTATAATATACCACTTTTTATTCATGTATTAGAACTCTGTCCAAAGCTCAAAATACGAAAACAAATTGTTGTTTACTTGTGATGTTGATACAACTGTAATGGTCTGTGCAATTGGTGATTTTTTCAAAATGTTTTCTATTTCCATGGGGATAAATTTATCTTATGCCTTATGTTCATGCGGTTCAATTCATTTGTTTTGAGTTGCGCAGTAGGGCAAAGCCCCACACCCCCTGTTATATTTATTTAAATTAAGATTACAAGGCTACAAGTAGAAAATAAAATGCACATTAGAACTATACATGGAAGCAGGTGCCTTTGTGTTCTGGTAGTCCTTTAGAACTATACATGGAAACATAATCTTCCTTATCAAGACAAACATAATAGAAGCAGGTGCAGGAGCTGTAGTACTCCATTTGGAGACTTTAACTGGATCAGATTAAACTGGATCAGATCACTGTTGAACTGGGTGTAAAATCACTACTGTTGATATCAATTAACTGAAATGAAATTGATTGGAATTAATCCTGTTTTTAGTCCCCATTTCTGAACCTATGCTAACCTTGCAAGCAGCATAACAGGCAATGTACTCCAAAATACTATAAGAACTGGAGTAAAAGATGACTGCATCTCACAGAATATAAGAAATGGGGACTCTTGGCTAAGTATGGCAATGCCACAGAGTAATAATTAACTAACTGAAAATTTGACATTCTGGACTATGCTTGGCTCTGGTTTTGTGAAATCTCATCTCTTTTCTAGTGCCATGACTAGTCATGAATTTTATTTTACTTTCCCCACTTTATAACATTCAGAAATTGTTTACTAGCTCAAGCTTCTCCTTTGCACTTTATCACTTCAATCTGCTGCTACCTCAAGCTTCTCGTTTACACTTGTGCCAAGTAGCATTTTTTCCTTGTATAATTATATGGTGGTTGACTGAGCTGCTACTTTTTCCTTGTAGAAGATCGCAGGTCGAGTGGGAGGGATCCAGTTGCGACGACACCGAATCACTAGCAAGGCAGCTGCCTAGAATAATAGGTATTTTTGTTACGCTTTCAGTTCGTGTCAGCAGGGAGATATAATGTTTTACAATCTTTCTGGTTATATTGGAGTTAGGTTTTTTGAATATGAGTAGCAGTGACTTGGATATACCTTATGGAGTTGTAACAGTTCCTCTTGGTGCTTAGGTGCATTTTCTTTGTGTAACTTGGTAGTTCAAACGGAATGTATCTCATTTTGTAGACAGATTATTTTCTGGAATATCATATATTCAAATTTGTAATGAATGATGGCTTCTACCTTGGGGTGTGGTTTCATGGGCAGTCTCCTTGGCTAGCCTGAGTGGCTCTTGCTGCCCATGCTAGGCTGTCTCTTTCATAAATCAATGCATACTGATGTTCATATGTCATGTTTCATGCATGGAGAAAATTAGCTCCGTGCGGTCGCAAAGATGTACAAAATGGAGGATACCATCTTCTAACTCAAGGGGTTTTTTGTGATGTTAGTAGAGGCACATTGTGGCCTTTTCATCCATATGAAAGTAGAGGCACATTGTGGTGCTAGTTTGCTGGGTTTTGTCTCCGACCATCGTGTCGTGATGATATTGCAGGTACCCCGAGAGGCCCTTGAGTTTGCCGGAATGTCGATTAACTTCCGTTCCGGCAAATTCTGGTACTCCATATGTCCTATTTTCAGCAAAGGTCATGCTGAAATTTTCCGTGAATTTTAGCATGACTTTGCTAAAAATAGGACATATGGGGTACTTGTGACTAATGCATGGGCCGGGGTATCTTAGTAGTTAATTAAGTAGGATCAAGTGCCCCGGCGTACTTGTGACTAATGCATGGCTTTTAGGGTGCCTCGGTGTCGATAAAAACCGAAATGATGAAAGGTTAGGCTTTTAGGGTGCCTCGGCGTCGAAAAACCCTCAATGATAAAAGCTTAGATTTTAGGATGCCTCGGTGTCGACAAACCCTAAATGATGAGACCATGATCTTGTTCCTTGACAATAACCAACTTTTTGACCAAACTTTGTTTCTATTTAGAGAGAAACATGGCCCACAACGATGAGGCCGGGGGTTCGGGCGGCAAGGCATTCTGGGAGCTGTCCCAGGAGATGGAGGAACAACCTCACTTGTATGAGGCCGCCGCCTTCCCCACCGATCCTGAGACCACGGATGGTGCCGCCGAGGATGACCACACTGATGCCACCACTGATGGTGCCGCCGAGGATGCCACCACTGATGATGGCGGCGCACGCACAGATGGCAGCCAACCGAAGAGGCAACGGAAGGACCGGCGCCCGATCGTGCTCCGCACCCTCAAGGAGGAAGTTACTGAAGTGGACTCCAACGGGAATCCAACGGCGCCCGAACGAATAGTCAAGGGGTACTCGCTTCAGCTCGGGTGCATTGTCCGGAGCACCGTCTCGATCAACACCGAGAACCTGAGGCATCCTGACCGAGGGAATTTGCGCAACCTCCTCTTCACGAAGCTGCACGAACGATACAAGTTCCCCGCTGAATTTGAAAACACAAGCCTCAAAGGGAATAAAGTGAACAATGCTGCCCTCACGAAGATGAGCAAGGCCCTGTCTACTTGGAAAAGCAATGTGAAGAGAATGATCGAGAAAGGTGAGAGTTATCAGAAGATCAAGGAGAAAAATCCTTCGATCACCGAAGATGACTACAACGACTTCAAGATCAATTGCTCGAGCACCGCAAGCTCCCAATCAAGTGAGTGGGGGAAACAAATGCGGGAGCTGAACATAGGGGAACACACACTCGGTCCCGGCGGTTACAGAGTGGCGGAGCCTATATGGGACAAGGAGGAGGCGGACCGTGCCGAGCAAGGCCTACCGCCCCTCTTCGATAAATACGGTGACAAGCAGACCAGGAACTTTGTTAGGGCCCGGTACAAGAAGGACCCGAAAACAAAGGAGCTTACCACGGATCCGAAGACCAGGCAGCTTGAGCTTGTTCTGGTAAGGAATACACCCCCGCGTAATTAGCTCCATATGGTTGCATTCTAATTAATGAAGCCAAATTTCTAAATGGTTCACATTCCTTCCGCAGGCGACTGAAAGCAGTAGCGCGGGGTCGACTAAGAGCAACCCTTGGGACACCACTCTAAATAGGGGGTTGAATGTAATGAAGAACAAGGATAAGCTCAGTAAGCCGACGTCAGCTGGTCGTGTGGCCGGCAAAGGCTTGTCGACAAAATGGGGGTCATACTATACCGCTGGTGTGCGGAAGGAGAAAAAGACCAGCTCGGAAAGCCAGGCGCGAGAGGTTCAAGAACTCAAGGCACAGGTGGCGCGGATTCCGGAGATTGTCCAAGAGCAAGTGGAACAACGACTCGGAGCGACGATCACCGCCCTTGTGCCTACCTTGATCTCGGGGTTGAGTGCGTGGATTGCGGGCGGCCAACAGGGGCCGCCCCCGATTCCTAGCATCACGGCCAGCAACTCGCATAATGCGATGGCGGGGCCATTGGTGCCTCCGGCGGAGGCGGCATTGGTGTCTCCGACGCCGGCACGGGAGCTTAATGCACCCGGGTGTACGCCGGCCGGCACCTCTTCAGCAAGCGGCCCCTCCGTCAACTGCACGCCCGCCGTTGGTGGTGCCTCGACATTAGCCGAGCTCGACGCCATCATCACGGTAACTAATTAAGCCTCTCTCGGCCGAGGACTTCATCTCCTTGCCTTTGACTGGGCATCCCTGACGCCCTACATGTTTTCGCAGGGCGCCGCCGACGTTCCGTGCACTCTCCTCCACTTCGTGAACAACGAGTTGGTTGATGTCGCCAAGGGCAAAATCGTTCAACCGGGCAACCCCTTGTTCCACGGTACCCAGATGCCACCCAACTTGTTTAGGGTTCAACTGGCTCGGGTGCTGCCAGGCTGCGACGACTTGTTACCTCCGATTCGACCCGTCGGGGCCGACGATGAAGACGTGATGACCCTCAGCGCCTGCCTGAGCTGGCCCCTGCTTTGGCCGAAGAGCCAGATTCGTTTGGGGGCGGGGGACACCACCCCAAAGACAACACCGCCAGTCGTGCCAGCGCCAAGTCGGCCCCATGGCAAGACCGCTGTAACGGTGCCGGACATCCCTATGCCACTGGATCCAAACATGCATATGGCACAGGATCAGAACGACGACGACGATGATGATACATTTGGCAACGTCGATCAGTACTTTGCCGAGCATGGGTACGATGGCGACTTCATGGGGCCTCCTTCTCAAGAACCAAACCCAACAAAAGACGTGTGCGATCTAGCTCGTACCGCGGAGAAGCCAAGTTGCAACAGGCGCCGTCTGGTGTTCAGCTCTCAGGAGACGCCTCCAGCTGCCGACTTCACCGAGCCTCAGATAGGCGAGGTGCGAAATATTATCAGCCCCAACACACTCAAGAAGGCGGTCTGTGAGTAGAACTCGGTCCCATTACAGGAGAAGAAGAAGGCACGCAAAAGAAAGACTAAGAAGGGTGCGAGCCAGCCGGCACCGAGTACGATCCGTGCTCAGGACGGGCCACCTTCACCGCAGGATATCTCGAGGAGGGTGCATGTGGCGGGTAGGGCGATGCTACCGACAAATATGCTCAATGCTGCAACCGGTGCTATGCGGAGTCTGCATGACAGTGTTCTTGCTTTGGAGAAGCATCGTCTTAGGGAGAAGGATGTGGCATACCCGGTTTTCGCGGCCAAGGTGCCAGAGGGAAGGGCTTTGTGGATAACTCCATCGGGCGTACGATCGTCCTGCGTTTTGATGACATCCACGCTATGTTGAACCTTCATCCGCTGCACTACACCTTCGTTCGGCTATTTTCGCTGAGTATGGAGATGCGGATCATTCGCGACAAGACCCCGGACATCGTGATAGTCGACCCCTTCTACATGCGTGCCAAGATCTTGGGCAGCGCTGGGGACCGGCAAGTCGCGAGTTCTTACCTCGAAGGCGTCATTCTGGCAAACCAAGATAAGGATAACTTCCTCGTGCCTTACTTTCCCGAGTAAGTCCTCCCCTCAACCGGCCCGTAACATATGAATTCTTACATTTCGATCGTTTTTCTTTTAACATTCCGTGTTTTCTGCAGTGACACACGTTGCACGCTCATCCTCCTAAGCCCCAAATATTCCATGGCCACGTATTTCGACCCGGACCGTCAGTCGAACGTAGACTACACAAATGTCAAGAAGGTTCTTGATGATGTTCTCCCCGGCTACGCCCAATCTGGAGGCACCTTCACCAGGCCTATTCGTAAGTACGGCAAGCACGTGTTCTCCCACAATACGACGTTCTGCTGCGTCAAGCAGCCGCCTGGCGGTCAGAAGGGTGCCTACTACGCCATCCATCACATGCGGGCGATCGTACGGGACCATCATCAACTTCTGCTACCGAGTAAACTCAAAGATTGGGCCGCGAGCGTGTCGGCAATCCAGGACGCGGACCTCCGACAAGAATTCTTTCGCATCCAGTCGGAGTTTGCGGAAATCATCCATCAAGATGTCCTTCGTACCTCGGGGCAGTTCTACCTCAGAAATCAACCGTCCAACAGTGACATCGACACAATGCTACAAATGCAGGATGACAACGCCCGTTCTTTCATGACTCCCACGATAGACGGCGGCTTCATCCACGCTCCGGTCCCTTGAGTCGAGTTGTCTAGTTCTGAAACATCGATTGGTTCATGTTGTAATTAAACTTTAATGAACTTGTAGTATGTCTCTTTGGTTTCGAGAGTCGTTCAACTTAGATGTAATCGATGCTATTAATGTCTTGCTTTTCTCTTCCGATCGTTCTGTTGCATAATTATATATTGCTTATGTATTGTCTGTGAATTGGTACTAACGTTTCGTTTGGCTAGTGCATAGCGATGCCGACGTATGTCGTGTACAAGGGTAAGGTTCCCGGAGTCTACGATGACTGGGAGGAGTGTCGGAGACAGGTTCACCGATTCAGCGGTAACAGTTACAAAGGGTACACCACTAGGGCCGAGGCCGAATCTAGATACGCCCGCTATCTAGCGGGAGAGGGGAGGGAGCGTTGGAGGAACCGGATGAAGACGAGTTTCATCGTGATGATGCTCATCGTGATGACCGCAGCTCTCTTCTATGTGATGGTAGTTTAGATGATCGATATCGACTTGTAATGTGAAGACAAACTCGCTACTCGCGGTCTCGAGACTTGTAATATAATGTTCTATCTTTGTTCGGTCTTTTTAATTCGGAGACTAATATGATGAATTGTATTCGGAGACTAATATGATGAATTGTATTCAAAGACTAATCTTCTATTGTATTCGATGAATCTGTTGTTGATGTGTGCTGTCTATATTTTGTCAAATTATACATTTTGTAACCTGTGCAAAAAACAGAAAATAAAAAAATAAAAAAACCTAATATTCATACTAATGGCGCATCACATGACAGTGCGCCATTAGTATGACAGTGCATACTAATGGCGCATTATAGGGTAGTGCGCCATTAGTATGCCGCGGTTACTAATGGCGCATCCAGTGGTGGTGCGCCATTAGTATGCCAAAGCACCTGGGTATACATGGCCCCTGGGAGGCATACTAATGGCGCACGCTGGCCTATACTAATGGCGCACCCGCGGTGCGCCATTAGTATACCAGATACTAATGGCGCACCAGGTGGTGCGCCATTAGTAAAAATTACTAATGGCGTGCTGTTAATGGCGCACCACAGATGCGCCATTAATGGCCATATTAGGTGCGCCATTAGTAGGGGTTTTTCTAGTAGTGCTATGCGTGTGGTCAGCCGGAGCATGGCAACAGTGCCCCTCACCTACCCGCTGACCAGGGCTGGCGTGGCAACAGTACTCCCGCCCTCACCGCTGACGACAGCAAGTGGCGGCCTAACGGAGAGCCACTGTACACGACTCGACTCGGCCACGCCATGACGATCGACAAGACGGCGCACAGTTCCCCTAGGCCCGCGGGGGCCCGCACCTAGGGGAACCCGGCGAACCACAAGCCCTCAGCGGGACCCAACCCGGGTCCCCAGACACCGACAATACGGACCCACCGACTTGTAACATTACCATTGTACCCCCGGGGGGTTGGTCTATAAAACCACCCGGGAGCCCGCGATAAGAGGGTGGCAAGCGGAAAAAGAAACATACATGAGAGAAAAGCAAGTAAGAATAGGACTAGCTACCCAACGGCAACACCGGAGAGAAGGGGCAGCCCAAGCCTTGGCCAGCTTCCTTCCTCCTCCATACAGCTCCAGGAGCAACATTGTACTACCGATCATCCAACTACACTCGGCAGGACTTGGGGTATTATCTCTTCGGAGAGCCCCGAACCTGGGTATGTCCGGCATCACGCGCCCGCTCATGCCAACCTCGCCTCTGGAGCCCACCAGCGCCCTCGAGCCTCCTCCTCTCTTTAGCCATCCCTTGGCATCTGCCGTGTGCCCACCACGACAGTTGGCGCCCATCGTGGGGCAGCTCGAGGAGCTGACTGGGAGCATGCTTCGGACGGGGCCCTTCTCCTACTCCGACGAGTCCGTCGCACTGGTAGACGTCGTGGGTGCGCTCGCCACCTCCTTTGCCGCGATGCGCCTCTCTGATGCGTTCGCGGCTAATGAGTACCCCAGCGAGGTGCTCAGCTACTCCGACTCTCCCCTCTCCCTCGGCGGCGGCATTGCCGCCGGGGCGATGGACGTCCATGTGGAGGTTTTCGCCACTGGCGATGGCGCCTCCTCCTCGTCGAGCGAGGCAAGGAAGGCCGCAGAAGCCAGGGCCGCTGCGGAACGGACCGAGCCATCCAATCCGCTGCGCGCTGCGATGCAGAGCCACCGTATCCCATCGCCACCGACGTCGATGCCGCCAACTTGCCGAGGCGCGAACCCAGCTCGAGGAAAGGCGCCAGCAGATGCTGGACCTGTCCGAGACGCTCGTCGCCACCAAGTATCGCTTGGAGGCTGCTTAGCTAGAGCACAACACCGCCCACAGATTCGCTCCTGCCGCGGCCGAGCCAAGCCGGGTCGCCGGTGTGCGTACCCGGGGAGGAGCGATTGGTCGGACCCTCGGTGCCATCCGAACCGTCTACGGGACCCCAGTGAAGAACATGCGCGCTGCCCAGGCAGCCGCAGTCGGCCTGGACCGGCTCACGGGTGAAGAGCTGCAGGAGCGCACCGGGCGGATGCGTGAGCTCCTCAATGCAACCAACACCCAGCAGGATCGCCTCAACTAGCTCAACAAGCCGGCGGGATCCAGCTCCGCCCGCCTTGGCGGGCCCGGCAAAATCCTGCACACGGCTTCCTCGCCGCCCGGCGAGGTGCATTCCGACCAAGCCCATACTCGGCGCAACCCGGCCACCGTGGCCGCTGTCGGTGTCAAAACCGGCGGATCTCGGGTAGGGGGTCCCGAACTGTGCGTCTAGGCGGATGGTAACAGGAGACAAGGGACACGATGTTTTACCCAGGTTCGGGCCCTCTCGATGGAGGTAAAACCCTACGTCCTGCTTGATTAATATTGATGATATGGGTAGTACAAGAGTGGATCTACCACGAGATCAAGGAGGCTAAACCCTAAAGCTAGCCTATGGTATGATTGTTGTAATGTATGTTGTGTCCTACGGACTAGAGCCCTCCGGTTTATATAGACACCGGAGGAGGCTAGGGTTACACAGAGTCGGTTACAATGGTAGGAGATCTACATATCCGTATTGCCAAGCTTGCCTTCCATGCCAAGGAAAGTCCCATCCGGACACGGGACGGAGTCTTCAATCTTGTATCTTCGTAGTCTTGGAGTCCGGCGGACGATGATAGTCCGGCTGTCCGGACACCCCCTAGTCCAGGACTCCCTCAGTAGCCCCTGAACCAGGCTTCAATGACGATAAGTCCGGCGCGCATAATGTTCGGCATTGCAAGGCGGGTTCTTCCCTTGAATAATCCAGAGAAGATCATGAACACCAGGATAGTGTCCGGCTCTGCAAAATAAATTCCACATTCCACCGTAGAGAGAATAAAATGTACACAAGTCCAATCTGCTGACGTATTATGCGGCTTGACATCACACCACTACCAGGCTTTTTCTTGAATCGTTTTTTATTATACCACCTTAGCACGTTTAGCGAGGCGGTTTCCTTGGCACGTCATGTCGAAGAAGAGATCGTGTTCCCCTTATTCCGGGATTCTCATCAATACGTGTGTGGGTAACCCAACCGTGCCCGTCGCCATGCCTCCTCTATCAAAGGTGGATCCCAAACGGTCAAGGAGACGACTCTTGGTATTTTTCCCCTTTATAAGAGGACCAAGGCTCGTTTCTTTTCTTCAATCTCACATCGAATCTCCTCCTTGCTCCCAGTTCCAACACCCAGAGCCCCAGATTCGAGCGCTTCGGATTCTCAACCATGTCCAGCTCCGACCTCCAGGGTCGGTGGATGCCCTCCTTCGTCACGGAGGAGGACGTGTTAAAGCTGCGTGAGGCCAAGTACCTGTCCTATGAGATTTCGCACAGGTTGCCTGCCCAAGGGCAGGCCGTGCCCGCTCCCGAGCCCGGTGAGTACGTTGTCTTCGTATCCCACCTCCGTCGGGGTTTAGGCTTCCCGACGGACCCCTTCGTGAGAGGGCTCATGTTCTACTACGGGCTGGATTTTCACGACTTGGCTCCGGAGTCCATCCTCCATATCTCCGCATTCATTATCGTCTGCGAAGCCTTCCTCCGCGTCACTCCCCACTTCGGCCTGTGGCTGAAGACTTTTAATGTGGAGCCGAAGATGATCGGGGGGCATCAAGCGGAGTGCGGCGGAGCGGCCATAAGCAGAAAGGCCGATGCCCCGTGGCCCGAGGGTTCCTTCCAAGAGGAGCTCGGACTTGTGGCAGCAGGAGTGGTTCTATATCACCGCTCCGAAGGGCAGCAAGCAAAAGCCGCCGCCTTCATTCCGCCCGGGACCTCCACGCCGACTGATGTCCTGGGTCAACCAAAGGCTCAATTGGGGGCCGTCCGAAGACGTGCCCTCATTGCAGGGCCTGATTCGAGACCTCCAGGCGAGGGAGATCAATCTGGTCGTGGTGATGCAGGTTATGCTAATCAGGCGTCTTCTGCCCTGCAAACGCCGTCCTCTCCGTTTATGGGAGTTCAATCCGGAGGGACCTCGAATTCTCCAACACTTCATGGGTGCGACACCCGTGGAGATGTACAAGTTGTTCTTCGGACCGCAGGTAGCGTGTCCGGAATTGACCAAGGACGCAGGCCTAAGCTGCAATCGCCCGGATACTCAGGTAAAAAGCTCATAGTTCGGACGTTCTGTTTATCTGCTTTTCTAGAGTTCGCCTCCTGACCCATTACTTTTCATCAGGAGTGGGTAGCGCGATCGAAGCTGATAAGGTGTCCGGATCCCCTCCCAGAGACCGCACTGGAGCCCGTGCTGGTCAGAATGTTGGAGGTCGCGCCCGTAGAAGGGAGCGATGGGGAAAATAGAGGAGCTATTACTTCGCCCAAGGGGCGTCCGAAGAGGGGGGATCAAAAAACCCCTCCTTCCAGGGGGAGAAGAGGACCGCCTCCGAAGATCCGGAGGCCAAAGCCCCTAAACGGGGGAAGAATCTTCACCGAGGGGTCCTGCGTCCGGGGAGAACCCGGACGTACAATCGTCTCTAAAGGATCAGCCCTCCAGCGAGCCGTGAGTAGGAAAAGGGGAGTTCATTAATAAGAAAATACCTCCATTTGTGCTTCTGTGGATAACCGAAATTTTTGCTTTACAGTTCGGATTTGCGGACTTCTCAGATGAGTTCGTCTTCGGGGGATCTTCGTCCGGAGATGATGGAGAGCGAAACGCCTCCGTCTGCTGCGTCGCCGGATAGGGCAGACGAGCCTGAAGTATCGTCACGGAGGGTATCCCAGAGCCCGGTGGAGCCGGAGAGTTCGGCGCCGACTAGTGTCCGGCCGGGGGAGCTAAAGAATCTGCTTGAGAGGGCGTCCATCTCAGAAGATCACCGTGCTTTGATGAGTATGGTGATTGGAAGGATTTCGTCCGCCGAAAGCGGATTGCATAATGCCGTCAGGAGTTTGCTGGCGGGATTTGAGGTACGCAAGAACGACGCACCTTTTTGACATTTTTGCACAAAGAAGTGCGCCCTGTATAGATAGTAGCCCTTGAGACTCGGTAGGTTGTCGAAAGCGACAACGTGCCAAGGATCAAAATCGCAGGTATTGAATGTCGCCCTTCCTATGCAGGTGGCGGATAGTCCGGGGGCTAGCCGGACTAGTGGAGTTGTCGAGTTAATGCGGCAACTTGATGTGGCGGATGCGGACATCGCGCTTGTCAACCGGCGACTTGACGTGTCGCAAGGTAAATGAATTCTCCGCAGTCACTCATTTAAGGGGGTCAAAGCCCACCTCTGATAATGTATATGCTGTGATACAGACGGTGCTGCTGCTGTGGAGAGCCTTCGGGCCGAACTTGCTCAAGCTAAGGAGCAAGCCCGAAGGAGTGATGCGGCTGCCTCGAGGGCGGCCGAGGAGTTGAAAGCCGAAAAGGCTGCACACTGCCTAAGCAGGGAAAAGATGGCCGAATTGGCCGTGAAATTAAAAGATGCTGCCGACCGCAATGAGGCTCTTGAAAAGGAGCGCTTACCGGAGCGGGAAGACCTGGGGAAGGCCACCGCCGAGGCCAAGGATGCCCGTTCTGCAATGCGGGCTATGAAGGAGGAGCTACGCCAGGCCGGAGATATTGTGGCTGGCAAGCCTTTTCTGTTGCGTCGCCGGTTTACGGATCCAAAGTATGCTCAACTTGGCCAGCTGTGGGGTCCGGAGGATCCATATATGGACTTAGCGGCAAGTGCGGCTGATGCCGTTGAGCACTTCCGGAGCCAGGAGGATCACAAGACGGAAGAGCTATTTTGGTCTCAATTCCATAGTCCGGATCGTTCACTTCCGTTGACCGATCGGTTGGCCGAATGGGCCTGAGCTAAATAGATTGTCCGGACTTGCCATGACTGATATCGTGGCTCATGTCTGGCCAGAGAGGCCCAAGGCGACGAGCTATTTCGGCTTGTTGCAGCAATTTCTTGGAGCGGTGCCGCATATCAAGGAGATGAAGCGGTCGCCTGCATCGAAGGCGCGCGGATGGCTCTTGCCCGTGTGAAGACACATTGGACAGAGATGGATGCCACCGCTATTGCCGCCCAGGGTTCGGACGAAAGCCGGTTACCCGCCGAGCACTATTTTGGGGAAGTTATGCGTGGCGCTCGTGTAATAGAGTCGCAGTGCTCAAAAATGTTACGTTCAAATGAACGTTTTAGCTTGTAAAACGATGATTATGATATAACTGCTTTTTATACTTGTGCGTCCCAAGTAGTAAAATATCTCCTATGCGGCCGTTTACGTATACATTTGTATAACCTGAAAGATTGCAGTCTTCGGCTTCAGCCCCCACGCACAAGGTGCGGGGGTGTTCGCAAAAATAGCGCGTTTTCACACTTAATCCGACGTCTCGGTCCTGTTAAGGAGGTGGTAGCGTAGCAAACGAGGCAATCCGGACTATAATGCTTTATCACTTTCACTTAGCCAGTGGAGTTCGAGGGTGGGGCTACGATATAGCCCCTTGGGGCACCGCGCTTCTCCGAGTTCGGGGCGCGTGTGTGCCTGACCGGGAAATGGTCCTTCGTCAAAGCGGGGAATTCTAAACATTCCGGTAGTCGATCGAGTGGTTGACCAGTCTCTCGCTATATCATGACAGTCAGTTTTCGGCTTTCTCTACTGAGGTGCTCGCCCAGCCGAACTGGGGCACAATCGCAGTAGTTCTCCTGGTGCCGCGTTAGCCGATGATACGAAACGTAAGGCAGCAAAACACAGGAGCCGGGCAAACCCAACATTTGACCAAAGACATGATTCGGAGCTGATGCATATAATGCCTAACTCGAGACGCCGAACACTCCCTAAGGTGTTCGGTCTTTATAATAATGGGCAGAACAATGCCCTAAGCCCCTAGTGTCCAGGTACGGGCGTGGTCCTCTGACGCGGCCGATGCCAAAACTTCAGGTTCCACTGTGGTTATAAGAAGAAACCAAGGGAGAATAACAACAAGAGACAGTAAAAAAGGTTTACGCAGGGTCTTAATCTGAAAAGAATCCTCGCGACGGGTCCCTGCTGCACGTCTGCGCATGTGTCTCCGTTGTGCCGTTATCCTGGACGGGTGTGCACGTTGTTCATCTGTAAAAGGAGAGGAACTTAGTTTGAAAAGAACTCGTGCGAGAAAAGTATATGTGGAAGAAGAAATATAAATAAGTAAAGCGGGGTCTGTATGAACTCGCTGTTGTTTGTGCGCGCAACTCTTTGTGAAGGGATGTGCCGCTAGGGAGCCCCTAGCCTATCTATGCCGGACTCGTCTATCCGTGCCCGGGATCTTTAAGTGACCCTCGCACTAAAATGATGCCACGTGGACCGGGCATCTTGAGTGTAAGAGACGCGTAATGTGGTATGGCGTTGAAACGGACAAAAGCCTCTCGTCCCAAGAGTGCTTGATATCCACTTTTAAATGGGACGATATGAAAGATTAGTTTTTCGCGTCGAAAGTTGTTCGGTGATCCGAACACAACTTCTAGTAATAGGGAGCCTGTGCACTTGGCGTAAGGGCCTGGCATCACTCCTTTAAAGGAAGTGCGGCTGTGTCGAATTTTAGTAAGGTCTATCCCCAACTTGCGGATTGTGTTTGGATACAGCAGGTTTAAGTCACTGCCTCCATCCATCAGGACTTGTGTAAATTTCAGTCCGTCGATTATAGGATCCAATATCAGGGCAGTCCATCCTGCATTTCGAACGCTTCTGGAATAATCCAGGTGGTCGAAAGTGATTGGTTTTGATGTCCAATCTCTATGTTCCGCTGGGTTGGACCGTGCGAGACCCATTTTAACGGATGCTGCATTGTTTTTCCGTATTATCACATGAAGTGAATTTACTGCTTTAACCTCTTGTGGAAAAGTTTTTTGTTTTTCGGTGCTCTGCTGGTGGGGTTTATCGTCTTTGCTTGATGCGTCGAGCCCCTTGTGTTCGGCGTTTAGTCGGCCGGACTGTTTGAAAACCCAACAATCTCGATGGGTGTGGTTTGCAGGCCTTCCGGGGGTACTGTGGATTTGACATATCCGACCCAAAATCTTGTTTAAGTTGGATAGCTCGTCGCTGTCATCCTTAAGAGGCGGTGTTTTGTTGTTTGGCCGCGAGCTTTTGAATCCGGCATTGACTGCCGTGCTCTTTGGGCTTTTCTCTTTAGACCGGCGCTGCTCTTTTCTGCGCCGTGATTTTCCGTTTCCATCTCTTATCTCGGATGTACTTGGGTCGCTGGTGCTGCATCTTGCTAGCCAGCTATCCTCTCCCGCACAGAAGCGGGTCATGAGGCTTGTTAGCACGGACATTGTCCTCGGTTTCTCTTGGCCGAGGTGTCTGGCGAGCCACTCGTCTCGGACGTTGTGTTTAAAAGCTGCTAAGGCTTCGGCGTCCGGACAGTCGACTATTTGGTTCTTTTTGGTGAGGAACCTGTTCCAGAATTTGCGCGCTGACTCTCCGGGCTGTTGAGTTATATGACTTAGATCATCTGCATCCGGAGGGCGGACATAAGTCCCTTGAAAATTTGCTCTAAACGCGTCCTCAAGCTCTTCCCAACTTCCAACAGTGTTTTCTGGGAGGCTTTTAAGCCAATGACGGGCTGGCCCTTTGAGCTTGAGGGGTAGGTATTTTATGGCGTGGAGATCATCTCCTCTGGCCATGTGTATGTGTAGTATATAATCTTCTATCCAGACTCCAGGGTCTGTTGTTCCATCATAGGCCTCTATGTTTATGGGTTTAAATCCTGCTGGGAATTCATGGTCCAGCACCTCATTGGTGAAACATAGTGGGTGTGCGGCGCCCCAGTATTTGGGTGTGCCACTATCTTCGGACACTTGACGTGTTGCGTTGCTTCCTGGGGCCTTCTTCTTTGGCCCGTAAATGGACCTGGCTGAGCCATCTATCTTTCCAGGTTCATTAGTCGGTTTATGTGCGGCGCCACTTTCAGAATTTGGCCTTTCATCTGGCCGTCTATCCAACCAGGCAGCCTCTTTATTTTTTGATTTTGAGGGCTCTATGGCCTCTTCATCAAATTTTGGCAGCAGCTTGCGCTTCGGGTAGCCCTTTGATTGGCGGCCATTGCCGTATTTATCCGCGGTTTTGAGCACTTTGCTCCACCTCATTCTGAGTGTGTCTTCCGCTGTTTTGAGCTTCCGTTTTTTCTTTTTCAGGCTTCTTTCGGTGTTGACGAGTCTTTTCCGAAGGTTTTTACTCTCCGGCGGCGTGTCCGGTGTGAGATCGTCCGGACTATGTTTTCCGCCGGGCCCGTACTGATTGTCTGACTCGTCTTGTTCGGACGGTTGCTTGTCGTCGTCCAATGGTTTGCCCTGCTGTATTGCTGGGTCATTAGGAGCGTTGTCGTTGTCGAGGCGGGACTTAGGGCGGCCTCTGCGTCGCCGTTTTCGTTGTTTGTCGGCAGGATTATCTTCTGTCGCGCCCCGTTGGTCCTCATTGTCGCTTCCTTTTGGGGTGTCCACCATGTATACGTCGTATGACGAGGTGGTCCTTACGCGCTTTATAGGCGCTGGTTCTTGTTCGTCTCCGGCATCGTCGTCCATGGCATTGATGTCTTCGGAGTCGTAGTCTAGCATGTCGGTAAGATCGTCGACAGTGGCTACAAAGTGGGTGGTGGGTGGGCTCTGAATTCCTTCATCGTCCGTATCCCAACCATCTTGGCCATAGTCCGGCCAGGACTCTCCTGATAGCGAGAGATGCTTTAGCGAATTTAGGATGTCGCCAAAGGGCGAGTGTTGGAAGATGTCTGTGGCGGTGAATTCCATAACCGGCGCCCAATCCGATTCGATTGGTAGGGGCATGGGAGGTCCGGAGTCCGGCAAAGGGTCCGGCACCTCGGAATCACGAGTTTCGCGAGGGACAAGATTAGTGTTCGGCTCCATCGCCGTGGAAGTTGAAGCCCCCGAGGTGGCGTCCATCCACCGGTCCTCGATCTGGGCGATCGGCTCCGGACTAAGGGCCGAAGCGGATTCGTGTGCGGCCACCAAGGCACTGTTCGGCGGCAGAGCTAGATCATGCCCGTTGCAACAGTGCGGCGCGCTTGGCTTTGGCTCGAGCCCGTCGAAGATCAAGTCCCCGCGGGCGTCGGCTGTGAAGTTTAGGCTTCCAAACCTGACCTGACGGCCAGGGGCGTAGCTTTCGATCTGCTCCAGATGGCCAAGCGAATTAGCCTGCAATGCGAAGCCGCCGAATACGAAGATCTGTCCGGGGAGAAAAGTCTCACCCTGGACAGCGTTGTTGGTTGAAGATGCCATCGAGCCTATCGGTGACGACACAGAGGAACTCTCAATAAAAGCACCAATGTCGGTGTCAAAACCGGCGGATCTTGGGTAGGGGGTCCCGAACTGTGCGTGTAGGCGGATGGTAACAGGAGACAAGGGACATGATGTTTTACCCAGGTTCGGGCCCTCTCGATGGAGGTAAAACCCTACGTCCTGCTTGATTAATATTGATGATATGGGTAGTACAAGAGTGGATCTACCACGAGATCAAGGAGGCTACACCCTAAAGCTAGCCTATGGTATGATTGTTGTAATGTATGTTGTGTCCTACGGACTAGAGCCCTCCGGTTTATATAGACACCGGAGGAGGCTAGGGTTACACAGAGTCGGTTACAATGGTAGGAGATCTACATATCCGTATTGCCAAGCTTGCCTTCCACGCCAAGGAAAGTCCCATCCGGACACGGGACAGAGTCTTCAATCTTGTATCTTCGTAGTCTTGTAGTCCGGCGGACGATGATAGTCCAGCTGTCCGGACACCCCCTAGTCCAGGACTCCCTTAGCCACCAACGTCCCGGGCGACGAGCCTGCCCCAGAGACCCAACACGGACCCGGCCAGCATGGCCGGCGTCCGGCTCCAACCGACCCGGCCCCTCGTGGCCTAGCCGCCAGTCGACTCAGCCCGTGCGCCATCAACGACGCCGATGCTCGCCACTGCCTCGATCAGCTCGCTCGCTCCCTGGAGGTGGAGGAGAGCGGCGCTATCGGGCTGGCATGCTTCGGCCCACGCATCCGGGAGGAACCCTTCCCCAAAGGGTTCGTGCTCCCCCGCAACACCCCCAAGTACAACGGGACGGTGAAGCCGGAAGACTGGCTCACCGACTACACCACGGCCATTGGCTTCACCGGTGCCAATCATCATCTCCCCGTGTGTTACGCACCGCTCATGCTCCAAGGATCGGCCCACACGTGGTTGAATAGCCTGCCGGGAGGCAACATCAACACGTGGGTGGATTTCGAGGAAGCCTTCATCCGCAACTTCACAGGGACCTACAAGTGACCCGGTCGCCCCAGCCAGCTCGCCATGTGCGTGCAGGGGGCGACGGAGACCGGTCGTGAGTACCTCACACACTGTACCGAGCTCCGGAACAGCTGGGAGGGCGTCCATGAAGTCCAGGCGATCCAGTACTTCGTCAGCGGCACAAGCTCTCACGCTCCGAGCCGGCCACCATGGCCACGCTCATGGTGACGGCGGCCAAGTACGCCAACGCCGACTCCGCTATGAAGATGTCAGGACCCCGACTCAATGTCACATCGATCTAGCCGGTAACACCTCATATCACTTTGCGGCCTCACGCACGGTATCCCCACGGTGTCGCCTTACCTTTGCCCGGGACCGTTTGCGCCTTTTGGCTCACGTATATGATAGTGTCGCTAGCATCCATATGATAAGGAGCCCGGGCTGACATGACTAGTCGTAAACCCAAAGTGGCACAGACTTACAGGGACAGGCATTCATGACCCAGCTTCGAACGTGTCGGTCATCAGCAAGTGGGTCCGGGCTGTAGCACTGGGCTAGCAGGACTCCGGTAAACCGGGCTGTAGCGGGCTAACAGGACTCCGGTACTCAAAGCGTGACATTTCCCCGAAGGGACAGACACAGGAACAAAGAAGGACACATGCCGGCCAGCCTAAGTGTTCCGGAGCAGTAGCAAGCTACCATGGCTCGGTGGAAACACTAGGAGACATTTCCCCGTAAGAGAGGCTACTAAAGATAAACAACTAGATGGTCAGATCCCACACATACCAAGCATTTCAATAACATACACACAATATGCTCGATATGTGCAAATACAACATGGCATCACGACATGACTCTATGACTCAAGTAATCTATTCAATAGGCTCCGAGGAGCGAGATATTACAAACATGGGTCTCATGACCCAACATTCAGAGCATACAAATCAAGCACAAGCGGAAGCTATCATGTCTGAGTACAGACATCTACAAATGAAAAAGGCTGAGAAGCCTGACTATCTACCAAATCCTGCCGAGGCACAAGATCGTAGCTGAGGTAGCAAGCTAAACGTCGAAGACCACGCGGAAATACTAGTGAGACTGAAGTCTCTCTGCAAAAACATAAAATAGGCAAACGTGAGTACAAATGTACCCAGCAAGACTTACATCAGAACTATCTACATATGCATCATTATCAACAAAGGGATGGTGGGGTTTAACTGCAGCAAGCCAGCTTTGACTCGGTGGCTATCCTGAACTACGACCGCGAGTAACTTTTTTGAGGTGGCGCACACGAGTCCACATATTCACCATATCAATACACCACTATGGATCTGCTCCCGTCTCCCTACGAGAACGCCATCCATAGCACTCACGCTTATCTTGCGTATTTTAGAGTATCCACTTTCACTTGTCTATGAACTGATATAAGCAACCCAGAAGTCCTTTTCCGCGGACACGGCTATTCGAATAGATCATATTAACCCTGCAGGGGTGTACTTCTTCACACACGCTCTCACCACTTACCGCCGTTTACACGACATGTACTCGGCAACCTTCAAGCGGAAGCCCAACGTGGGTGTCGGCCACGACCTACCTAATCACCTAAGTCTCTAGTCCAGGTTTATCACCTATTCGGGTTCCATCCATGAGGAGATCCGGCCGGAGTTTCGCTCACAGCCCCAAACGATGTGAACAGGGTTCCCGAGACACCAAACGGGCGCCCGGTACACCGTGCCACGTGCCTACCGCATCACAGCCCACCCCTACGGTCAGCGCTGCCCACGGCCTCCAGCATACTACAAACACCAGAAACTACTTGCAACTCCTGGACAGAGGACAAGGGTGATCAAGAAGCCGAGAGGGTCCATTGGTTTCGGGCCCAATGCATGGTAGTAGCTGAATCATGGATCACAAACACAGAACTCAGTTCCTGAGGACGGCTGCAATGAGACAACCCACCATGTACTCCTACATGGCCTCTCACCTCTACCTTTACCAAATCATGTTCACACACTTAGCTCACACACAGTAGGACAGGTTCACACGCCTCTGATTCATCCCCGATGAATCAGACCTGACTCAACTCTAAGCAATAGCAGGCATGACAAACAAACATGAATGAGTAGGCACATCAGGGCTCAAACAACTCCTACTCATGCTAGTGGGTTTCATCTATTTACTGTGGCAATGACAGGTCATGCAAAGGACAAAGGGGTTCAGCTACCGCAGCAAGTAACAGATGAATCGGTATTGTCCTAATGCAGTAAAAGAGAGCAGGAGCGAGAGAGTAGGATTGTATCGGAATGAACAAGGGGGTTTTGCTTGCCTGGCACTTCTGAAGATAACATTGAGTCTTCATCAGTGTCAACGATCACATCATCGGTATCACGTCTATCGAGAGGGGACAATTACCGGCAAATACAGAAAAGACACGATCAATGCAATGCACAATATGATGCATGCTATGACATGGCAATATGAATGTGTTTTGGGCTAATGCACCTAAAACCAGATTAAATGAAGTTGGTTTGAATCCAAGATTCAAATTCAAACTCCATATGGGGTTATTTAAATGTCATTCACTCCATTTGTCCTAAACAGTAGTGATAAGTTTTTCTAACATGCATGAAAATGGTACAGATGGATTCCTTGAATTTTTCTGATAATTTTTCATATATAAATTATTTAATTTGGAGTTACGGTTGAATTTCTATGAATTTTAGAAGTTTTAGGCATTTTCTGAAATTAATAAATCATTTTTGATTTATTTTAATTCCAGAAACAAATACTGCGTCATACTGACGTCATGATGACGTCAGCAGGTCAACGGGCTGGTCCAGGTCAATCCTGACCTGTGGGTCCCATCCGTCAGTGACTAACCTAACTAATCTAATTTAGTTAGTGGCCTGGGGCCCATTGTCAGTGTCTATTAAACTAACTAATATTTAGTTAACACTAATCCTAGCCTAATTAGCCGGGCGGGGCCCGCAGGTCAGTGAGAGAGAGGGGGTAAAACCCGGGTCAAACTCGCCGGAGTTGACCCGAGGCTCGTCGCCGGCGACGCCAGCAATGGCGGAGGGCCTCGGAAACGCTCCTTCGGCGACAAAATCGGCGACTGAGGGGCTCTACGTGTAGCTGGGAGTCGCCCGCATCCATCTGTGCAAACGGCAGGGTCTGAGGTGGCCCGAGCTCACCGGAACGGGGCCCGCGGCGGCGACCGGAGTTCGGGCCAGCACGGGCACGGGGCTACGCTTGGCGAGCGAGCGAGCTGAGAGGCTGGGCGGGCTCCTGGGAGATCCACGAGCTCGAGGTCGTGCTCGGACGCGAGTTCGGTGACCTGCAACGACGGCGGCGACAGGCGTGACGGCGGTGAACTTCCGCCGCGGTGGCCAGGGGGGATAGAGGAGGGATTCAACGGTGGGGAGAGAGGGTTGGGAGCAGGAGCTCACAGCGGGTGCAGCGGTGGCCTCGGCGAGCTCGGGGAGGCACCGGAGCTCGCGAATCCTCGAAAATTCGCCGGCGGCCGAAGGTTGGGGGCGAGCTTGAGGGCGATGCTGCAGGGCTTCCGGAGGGACGTGGATCGGTGGGGAGGAAGAGAGGGTCGGGGCGGAGCTCCCTGGGGCGTCGGTGAGGCGTGGGGTGGCCGGTAGCCACGGTGGCTCTCGTCGGTGGCGGCGGCTCCGTTCGGGTTCGGGTGAGAGAGAGGGAGCAGAGGGGCGGGGCCTCGAGGAAGAGTGAGAGGGTCCAGGGGTTCGAGGCGGCGCCGAAGAGAAGGCCCGAGGCGTCGCGGTGGAGAGGGATGCAGGCAGGCAGGGAGGTGGCGTGTCGCCACGGCGCGCGCGTGCGCTGTCCCCCTCCTCTGCCTACTGGCAGAGGTAGAGGACGACTGGCACCAGGCCAGTGGGCTGGGATGTCCACTGGGCCAGCCAGGTAAGGGGCCAGGTAAGACCCTCTCTCCTTTTTCTAATTATTTCAGTTTTCTATTTTGCAGGTTTGTTTTTGAATTTGGTTTTGAAACCAATTCAATTTATTTTGCTTCTGACAATATTTTTAGGAGCTAAAAGAATTAAAACAATGCTCCACAAAATATTTCAGAATTATTGGACCTATATTTATTTAATAGTAGATATAAATCCAATTCAAATAATTATTGATTTAATTCAAATGCCCAAATTAAATGTTTCTGAGACACCAAAAATATTGGTTTGGATTTTACCTCTTGCCAATATTTCCAGAGGATAACAGGAACATTTTCTTGGACACATTTGAGAAGATTTAATTGTTGGTTATTTTTAGAGGTTTCTGAGGCTTTGAAAATTCCTCAATTCAAATTTCAAAAATATAGACATGATGCACACATGAAGCTAGCCTAGAGCAATGCCAGAAGCTAGGGATGTGACAGAAGATCCAGGTGGCACTCGATGAAGCCGGCAAGGCGAAGCCGGTCCCCCTCCGAAGCCGGCCGGGGAAAGTGGCTGACAGCACATCACCAGAACAACAAGCGCAAGGTCGACCAGCCGGCACAGCGTCACGACAAACGGCTCGTCGTGGCCGCCGAACCCGCGGCGGAAACGACGGCGAAGTGCCGGCAGACCGGCAAGATGGCATGGCAACCCGCCATGAGTTTCGAGCAGATGCTCGACGCTCCCTACAAGCACCACAATGGTGCGAAACCCTCCACGCACATGCTTCGAAAGTGCGCCATCACCAAGTGCATCATGAGGGGCGACGTCCCACCTCCTCTGGCTCCGGCTCCAAGCGCGGGACAGCCGCCTCCGCCTCCACCGCCGCCTCCAGCTGACATTGCGATAAGCAGCGATGTCTACCCGGACCAGAATGCAGCCTATGTCGTCTTCACCAGCCTCGGCGACGACAAGCACAGCGAGCGCCTGCTTCGGCAGGAGGTGAACACCATCATCCCGCCCAAGCCGGAGTACATGCACTGGTCAGATCGCCCGATCACGTGGACCCGGGAATACCACCCAGCTGTCATGCCGAACCCGGGTGGCTACGCCCTCATCCTCAACCCCACCATCATCGCACCTCAGCGCACGTGCAAGTTCTCCTAAGCCCTGATCGCCAGCGGTAGCATCAACATCCTCTACCGCGACACCATGACCAAGCTTGGCCTCAAGGCCAAACACCTGGAGCCAACCCGTACGATCTTCCATGGCATCGTTCCCAGCCTCTCCTACTCTCCGATCGGCCGGATCCGGCTCGACGTCCTGTTCGGCGATAGCAACCACTTCCGATGCTAGCTGATCTGGTTCAAGGTGGTGGACCTGTCCAGCGCGTATCATGCGTTACTTGCCCGGCCCGCGCTCGCCAAGTTCATGGCGGTTCCCCACTATGCTATCTAAAGATGAAGATGCCAGGTCCCATGGGTCTCATCACCATCACCGGCGATTACCGCAAGTACCTGGAGTGCACCCGAGACGGCGCCAAGTTGGCCAAGTAGCTGGTCATTGCCGAGGAGCAGCGCCAGCTCGACCGGATCGTCGCCCTGGCTGGTGAGGCCTCCACTGCGTCGATCCCGACTCCGGACCCGGCCGACCAGGCCGCCTTCAAGCCCTCCAAGGAGACCAAGAAAGTGAAGCTCAACCCGGAAGACCCCAGATGCAGCAAGTATGTTGTCATAGGCACCCGCCTCGACAGCAAATAGGAAGGCAAGCTCGTCGACTTCCTCCGTGAGAATCAGGATATCTTCGCATGGACCCCCAAGGACATGCCGGGTATCCCGAGGAAGTACGCCGAGCACAAACTTCATGTCCGCAGGGATGCCAAGCCTGTCCGTCAATCCCTCCGACGATTTTCTGAAGAGAAGAGAAGAACCATTGGTGAAGAGGTCGCCAAGCTTGTGGCGACCGGCTTCATAATGCAAGTGTTTCACCCCGAGTGGCTGGCCAATCTAGTCCTCGTCCTGAAGAAGAACAAGACCTGGCGCATGTGTATCAACTACACCAGCCTCAACAAGTCATGTCCAAAGGACCTGTTCGCTCTCCTGCGGATCGACCATGTCATCGACTCGACTGCCGGGTGCGAGCTCCTGTCCTTCCTGGATGCTTACTCCGGCTATCACCAGATCAAGCTGGACCCGGACGATGCCCTGAAGACGTCCTTCATCACGCCCTTTGGGGCGTATTGCTACATCACCATGTCGTTCGGCTTGAAGAACGCTGGCGCCACCTTCCAACGCTGCATACAGAAATGCCTGCTGCTGCAACTCGGCCGCAATATCCATGTGTACATGGACGACATCATGGTGAAGACCAAGTAGCACCTCACGCTCCTCGACAATTTGAAGGAAACATTCGCCAAACTCCGCGAATACAAGGTCAAGCTTAACCCAGAAAAGTGCGTCTTCGGCGTCCCGACCGGAAAGCTACTCGACTTCCTCGTCTCGAAACGCGGCATTGAGGCGAACCCGGAGAAGATCATGGCCATCGAGCGCATGTGCAAGCCTGCTCGGCTGTGCGATGTCCAGAAGTTCACCGGATGCTTGGTCTCGGTCAGCCGGTTTCTAAGCCGGCTGGGCGAGAGGGCGCTACCCCTGTACCAGCTGATGAAGAAGACAAGCCCGTTCGATGGAATGGCAAGGCAGACGAGGCCTTCCAAGACCTCAAGCGCATGCTCTCCACCGCACCGGTCCTGGCCGCGCCAACCGACAAGGAGCCGCTGTTGCTCTACATAGCCGCGAGCTCACGGGCGGTCAACACGGTGCTGGTGGTCGAGCGACCAGAGAAGGGCAAGATCCAGGCCATCCAGCGTCCGATCTACTACCTGAGCGAGCTGCTCTCCACCTCTAAGCAAAACTACACTACAAAAATATACACTTCCGTGATGATACGTGTTTGTCATAGTAGGTTGCGTTTTTTGTCATGCATGTACATCCATGACAAATTTATGATAGAATCAAGATAGTCATACCTGTGCTATCGTAGAAGTGTTCCATGACATTACCAAAATTATCATCACGGAAGTGTCCACTTCCATGACGATAAATCGCACGTCACAGAAGTGCTTTCGTCAAGGGTGACTGACACGTGGCATCCACCATAACGGAACACCGTTAAGCTATCGGGTCGGGTTTTGGATCCGATAACCCGTTAATAGACCCGACCAATGGGGATTTTCCACGTGTAAAATCATCATTGGCTGGCGGAAACACATGTCGGCTCATTGTTGACAGATGTCATCCACTCATTTGACAGAAGGCGCCTATGATACTTCGACACGTGGCATGGCCCAACAGAGGCCCATTCCTGTGAAAAGGCCGGCCCGTTTGACTTGGTCAAATGGTGGCGGGCCGGCCCATTGAAAGCCTGTTAACAGCCTGTTCGCATATAGCCCATTTACAGCCCGCTAACCCAAGGCCCTTTACGCCCTATCCGAATTGGGCCCAATAGCGTCAACTGGGCCATCCAATATGTTTCTAGCCCGTTTTCACTTCTGGCCCATGTATGGCCTATGACGTCTTTCGACCTATATGAGGCCCTTTGTAACTCTTGGCCTATTAACGGCCTGTGGTGAAACTGGCCTGTAATGAACAGTGTATCACTTTACACCCATTAACAGTCCGTTGTGAAACTGGCCCGTAATGAACAATGTATAACCTTATACCCATTAACGGCCCGTTATTTCGTTGGGCCGTTTCCAGCCCATTTATCTTTCGGTCTTCTCAAAGCCCACTTATTCTTGGGCTCATTTCCAGCATTCGTTTACTTACGGCCCGTTACTGTCGTTTTCTGCTTGTGGGTCAATTTCAGCCCGTGGTTACAGTCGGCCCGTTTGTGGTCCGTTAATACATTGGGCCGTTTTCATAGCGTCATCAAATTCGGCCTATTAACGATTGCCCGTTATGGTCGGCCCATGAACGGACGATTCCAACTCTAGCCCGTTTACGGCCATAATGCGGTCTGTTTGGCCCATGTTTGGCCAATCGATCATACGGCCCGTATAAGGCCCATTGATGATACGGCCCGCAGAAGGCCCACTGTTTCTATGGCCCGTAGAAGGCCCATTGTTTCTTCGGCCCGTAGAAGGCCCACTGTTTCTACAGACCGTAGGAGGCCCAGTGTCACTACAGTAAATATTAGCCCATGGTTATTGTGGCCTAGTATTAAAAAATAGGTTATTGCAGCCACTAGCAAACCACGGAAAAAGAACTGCAATGACTACAAGCAAACAAATAAACAAGACAAGGAAATATATAAGCAAGCAACTAACACTAGGCTATCACGGCTATTACACATATTACATCCACTGGGCATCAAAGTTCGCCACCAGTGTATATATAGAGAACAAAGCAGCATATCATATACACTGGCTGTCAAAGTTGGCGACCAGCGCAAATAAACACCGCAACAAAACAAATCCAAAACTGAAACCACTTCAGAAGATCTCAAGAAACAATATCCTGGGTACCAGAAATGCTGGCAAGGTGCTTAGCAATCTTATTTACTTTCTCTTGTTTGGCGCTTAAATCCTCCAGCGCTTGATGTTGCACCAAGAAATATGCATCTGAATTCTGCAGGGACTTCCTCAGTCCTTCGGCTTCCTGTCGCAGCACATCTGATCGATGTCTTTCAACTTGAAGTTGAGACTCAAGAAGACGAACTGATTCAGGCATCAAGTTTGAAGAGCTTGTGCCAGCGGTAGTGGCCAGTAACTCGAACACTACATCAAGACAGGACTTTTGGATTCCCTCACTATCGGCAAGATAGTTTTTATCAAATTTCTTGGAGATCAACAGGGATGTCTCACTATCTTGAACCTTATCTGCATTACTTCCTTTACCATTGGATAACGCAGTACTATTTTCCAATATTTTGTCCGCATTCTAAAAGAGAAACAAGTAGACACATCACATGTTTACCATGTTGTATGTGAAACTCATTTTGGTAAATTAGTTCAGTAGTAAAGTGGACAGGATAACAGCATGAAACAAACATATATCTATGTACCATGGTCACTTTATGGTCTATATCATTCTAGTTTTTGTGGCCAAATCAAGATAGAGATACAGTTCAAATAATATTTGTTCAAGACAAAGCAGAATAGACAGAATATAAGTGTGGGAAACTATAGAGCAATAACAACATTTGTAATGTGCATGACATGAGAACATAACTGTTTATTCAATTGAAACTGAAATCAACATAGAGCAGGTTACAACAGCAAACCAGTTAAAGAAACAGGTTTAAAACATACCTATTGCGCCATTGGAGTTTCAATTCCATCCTTCAAATTTGAAAATAGTTGGTATGAGTAAATACAGTAATGCAAGGGCAAAGGAGTATGAACCATAGCTACAGAACCTGACCTGAGAACAAATCTTCTTCTCCTTTAAGCGTTGACTTGGGATTCGGAGTGGTGGTCCTCGTGCTTTGGGCACTGTTGTTCCCTTACTAACTGCTCATGTTTGGGTGCTCTGTGGTGGAGACGGTGTTGTGTCAACTGGAATTGGGTTACTATCTGCCGGGGGTTGGGGTTAGAAGGGGTGTACCTAGTTCTCTGTCCAACTGGGTAGGGGTACATTCTGTGAGAGTCTAGGTTATGTGTGGTGGATGTGGTCCTTGGGCAAGTACAACCGTGGTTCTATCTGCATCAACTGGTAGCACTATCTTTTCTGAAGACCGTGTTGTTACTCCCTTAGATACTGCCATCACCCTCTTCAATTCAAATGGCTAATAAACAAGAAAAGTAATTGAAAGTATAGACATTGTATGATAGACAGGTGCAATGGATAGTGGGGAATAAAAGAGGGCATGAAATAATTCATATTTATGTTGTCTAACCAAACAGGATAGCATGACACAATTTCACATATATGATGGCTAACTAAACAGGATAGCATGACACAATTTCACATTATGATGGCTAACTAAAAAAGATGGAAAGACATAGTTCAAAATATGAGACTATGTAAACAGGATGACATGATATAACTATATAATGTGTTAATTAAATAGGTTGGCATGCCATAATTCACATACATTCATGGATAGAATGCCATAATTCAAAATATGATGATGTAAACACTAAACAAGATGAGATGATATAACTACATGATGTCTTTATTAAATGGGTTGCCATGCCATAATTCAGATAGATGATGTGTATGTACTATGTTAACATGATGGCATGATATAATTCAAATATATGATTTATATAGTAAGCAAGTAAGCAGATGGCAATCCATATATGATGTAAAAACTAAGCAATGCAGGACAACATGCATGACATGGGTAATATAACCCTGCCAAGTTTGAGCATAGACCTCAGGGGGGAGATAGGATTGGTCATCAGTCTCTGAATCCTCCTCTGAGGAGCTCTCTGTATCCAACAAGATGTCTGCTTCAGCAGGTAGCATTGTCTGCTTTGAGTAACTTGTTTTCACTCCAGATACTTCCATCACCGCTTCAAATGGTCGATGCACAGGAAGAGTAGTTGAATATACAAACGTTGTCGACAAATGCAACACGTAATACAACAAAATGATAGCATGATATAATTCACATACATGATGATTAGCTAAACAGCATGGCATTGCATAATTCACGTATATAATGCCTATGCAACAAGATAGCATTGTATAATTCACATATATAATGTCTTGCAACAAGATGGCAATGCATAATTCACATATATGGTAATTAGACACTGAACAGGTGGCATTCACACAAAGCATGTCTAAACTAATCAAATGACATAGCAATCCGAGACACCATACGCATGATATGAGCAACATAACCCTGCCAAGTTAGAGCATACACCTTGGGGGGGGGGAATAGGACTGGTCATCTGTCTCTGAATCCTCCTCTGAGGAGCTATCCGTAACCAGCAAGATATGGGCTTCGTCAGATAGCATAGTCTGCTCTGAAGACCTTGTTTTCACTCCAGAATTTGCCATCACCGTGTCAAATGGCTGATGCACACGAAGAGCAGTTGAATGTACTAACATTGTTGATAAATGTAATACGTAACGAAAAAAGGATGGCCTGATATAATTTACATATAAGATGACTGGCTAAGCAGGATGGCATTGCAAAATTCACATATATGATGCCTGGCTAAACAAGATGGCGTTGCATAATTCACATAAACGATGAATAAACTAAACAGATGGCATTCGCACAAAGGATGTCTAAACTAAGCAGATGACATATTTGATGTATAAAGTAAGCAATGCAAGACACCATATGCATGATATAACCAACATCAGCACGCAAGTTAGAGCGAAGACCTCAGGGGGTAAATAGGAATTGTCTTCTCCTTCTGAATGCCCCTCAGAACAGATATCTTCCTCTCGATTACAATCCGAAATGCATGGAGGGGGGCTGCCTTTGCGCCTACCATGGAGCGACGTCTGCATGAAATTTTATTACTACGCAAGGCTCGTCTCTTTTGATCTACATGTTCAGTTCCATTGTTTACAATAACTGTCATGCATAGGAATAAAACATAGTGAGATTATGTAAGGAGTGCATGCAGAAATCCAGAGTGATGGTAGCAACCTGTGGATAGACCAAAAACCAATAATAGCAGGGAGATAATGGCTTTTTAAAAAATACAGATAATGGCTTCTTTACTGTTTATTTCCCACCCAACATGAAACTCATAGTAGACTCCGGAGATTAACCAGGTAGTAGATATATACTATTGATTGCGGCCCTGATATGTACCCCACAACCATTTAAAAAATCAAGTTTGACCATTAGTTTGGAGTTGACTTAGAGTCTAATCGGTGAACAGGACGATAAAGTAGCATGTAATATTAAGCGAGGCATAACGTAAGCAAACACGAAAGAGTGCGACCTCTCTTGCGGACCCGTGTATTCCTCGAGGTCATCTGCTCGGATGATGATGGTAATGCAGTTTTCATGGCTGCCGGCGGCGGGGAAGAAGATCTGAGGCGGCGAAAGACAGTCTGGAGGCCAGATCCCTGCTGTGCTGGACCCTTGTGTCGTTGGAGCAGCTGAGCTGGGGTGGACGACAGTGTAGCAGGAGTGGGACAAACGACGCAAGGTTTTCTTTGACAACTATCTGTAAGAGAAGTAATTTTGTAAGGGCTCCTTTGAGTTGGAGGATTCCAACAATGCAGGGATAGGAAATAGACAAGAATAGGATAGGAATGCACGTGCAAAACAGAGAATTTAAAAACACATGATTTCTGCTAATCTGGGTGTTTGATTCACAATAATTGGAAGATCATAGGATGCAAAGAAGCATGGTGAGATTAAGTCAAACCACAGGAAAATGTACGGTTATAATGCTATTATGCTACTATATCTTAGTCTTGTGCTTCATGAATACGAATTTGAAAAGGAGGACAAGTGAAAATTAAAATTCCTACATTTTTTCTTTCAAGGAGACACTAAAGGAACAAATCCGTGTGCTCAGTGGACAATATATATAACATGTAGAGTAAAAAAGAGATGCAACAAGTGTACAACCTCTTTGGCAAAGCCATGTCGATCTCAACGTGATTGGGTTGTCCGGTGAGGATGCTCCGGCTGACTATGCTGTCGGAGGAGGCGAATAAGATCTTAGGCGTCTGGAGATGGAGCCCGAGGTACTGCTTCGCTGTGATGGAGAGTTTCGTCATTGGAGCAGCTCCGGTGAGTTGTACGACGACGAGGCTGAAGCAGGACAAGAGAGACAATGAACAATGTTAACCTGAGTGGAATTCTAATAGCATCTCCAATACATGACATAAAACACATAACCACAAAGTCCTAGATGTAAAATACATCAGCCGTTCATCTCTGAACTTAACTGTCGAAACTGAATTTAACTGTCGAAACTGAACTGAACTGTCGAACCTAAACTTAACTGTCAAAATTGAATTTTGTTGTCGAAACTAAACGCACTAGCAAGGTGAGGCTACACGTCAGTCGACTGAATTTTTCATCTCTAGTCAGTCTATTTTACAGCCGTTGGATACAAAATCAAGGGCCTGCGGTTCATCTTCAACCTCCAACCCCCTGAGCCGCCAGCCACCACCGGCCAAATAGCAGCCGCCCGCCACCCGCGGCCGATGGTGCGCCGCCCCGCCCGCCCCGAAAACACTCCCCACCATCGGTCCGCCGCTACCCCGGCCATCCCTCTAGGCCCCCCCCCCCCGTGCGGAGCTTTTTCTCCGGCGATCCCAACGCCACCGCCCCGCCACCGCCGGCGACCACCGCCCCCACCCTGAACCCTAAGATAGATAGTGGGGTACCTCTCCGGCGAGCCCTCCTCCCCGCTGCGGCTGGTTCTTCCTTCACCCCGAAGAGCCCCCCCCCCCCCACCCCTTGAAAATCGACTGACCCAAAAGTCGATTCAGTTGACTGAAGTGTAGCTAAATCGGAGCAGCATTGCAAGCAAGAGCAAGAGCGAGAGCAGCAGCGCAAGCAAGAGCAATAGCAATAGCAAGAGCAAACCGGGCAGGGGACCGAGAGCAAGAGCAGAGCAGCAGCGCGAGCGAGAGCTAAAGCAGCAGCAGCTCCTATCTGATGTGGACGTCGCCGCCGAGGGAGCGACACCATGGAGGAAGTGGCCGGCAACGGTGCCGTGCATGGAGCTCCGACGTTTTGGCTCGGGACCGAGCGCCGACAGCACCGTGAGATCAAATCAAGAAGAAAATGTGATGATTAGTGTACAACTGTCGGTGTCAAAACCGGCGGATCTCGGGTAGGGGGTCTCGATCTATGCGTCTTAGGCTGATGGTAATAGGAAGCAAGAGACACAATGTTTACCCAGGTTCGGGCCCTCTCGATGGAGGTAAAACCCTACTCCTTGCTTGATTAGTATTGAAGATATGAGTAGTACAAGAGTAGATCTACCACGAGATCGTAGAGGCTAAACCCTAAGAGCTAGGCTATGATGGTATGATTGTAATTGTGATCGGCCTTCTAAGGACCATGCTCTCCGGTTTATATAGACACCGGAGAGCTAGGGTTTACATGGAGTCGGTTACAAGGAAAGAAACATAATATCTAGATCGCCAAGCTTGTCTTCCACGCAAAGGAGAGTCCCATCCGGACACGGGCCGAAGTCTTGAGTCTTGTATCTTGACGCTTCTATAGTCCGGACGATGAATATAGTCCGGCTGTCCGGATACCCCCTTATCCAGGACTCCCTCAGTAGCCCCTGAAACAGGCTTCAATGACGATGAATCCGGCGCACAGTCTTGTCTTCGACATTGCAAGGCGGGTTCCTCCTTCCGAATACTCCAAGGTTATTATCGAACACGTAAGTCGTGTCCGGATCTGCAAAATAATCTTCACATACCACCGTAGAGAGAATGATACTTCAGCTGACAATTTTTAGACGACGTGACATGCCATTACAGCCAGGTCATCATTCGAACCGTTTTTTCACAACCAGCCATAGCGCGCATTGCGAGGCGGTTTCCTTGACACGTCTTGTCAAAGCAGAGATCATGTCCCCTTATCACGCGATTCTCATCAATACGGGTATGGGTAATCCCCCCGTGCCATCAATCGTGGCGCTTGGGAAGTAAGTGATTCTCAACAGGCTAGTGGGGAGGCGCACCACTTTCATCGCCTCTATAAAGGGATAAGAATTTCCCATTCTTACCCACGCCTTTTCTTCCTCCTCTGCCCATTCTCGCCTCCTCGATATCCAGGGCCCTAGTTCAAGTCTTCTCCGCACAGCTAAACATGTCCGGAGCAGGAGGCAAATGGGTGGCTTCCACCGTGAAGGAGAAGAACATCGCAAGTCTTCGGGCGGCCGAATACTTGGCCGCAGACATAGCGCACCGGCTACCAGACGGCGGGCAGGTCATTCTAACCCCAGAACCCCATGAGAGGGTCGTGTTTCGTGCCCACTTCATCCATGGACTGGGGTTTCCACTCCACCCCTTTGTCCACGGGCTCATGTTCTACTACGGGCTAGATTTCCATGATCTAGCCCCAAACTTCGTCCTCAACATCTCGGTTCATCATCGTGTGCGAGGCTTTCCTCCGCATCAAGCCTCATTTCGGCTTGTGGCTCCAAACCTTCTGCGTGAAGCCGAAGATCATGAGCAGCCAACAAGCGGAGTGCGGAGGAGCCATGGTGGGCAAAATGCTCAACGTCACCTGGCCTGACGGCTCCTATGCGGAAACCGTGAAGGGGTGGCAATCGGGGTAGTTCTACTTCACTGAGCCACGCGACGCCAACTGGGCGGCGGCCCCCGAGTTCCGATTTGGAACCCCTATGTGGCTCGCCTCCTGGGAACAGAAGGGCCTGCTATGGGGCGAATCTACAGAGCTGACTAGACTCATAAACTGCATCAAGGGCATGAAGGACAAGAACATCGAGCTTGTCAACGTGATCCAAGTCATGCTCGTTCACCAGATTCTGCCTTGCCAAAGGCGAGCATTCAATTTGTGGGAGTTCATCCCGGCCGAACACCAGACGCTCCAGGGGCTCTACGGCATGAAGCAGAAGAACGAGTGGAAGGCGTTGTTCAAGGCCACCGAAGTACCTCCCCTCATATCCGAGGACCATGGGATCCACGCCGCACGGCACCCTACCCAGGTGAGTTCTCAAGCTGCCACCGGGTTCAGTTCTTCCCAATGTACTCACGGGGAATCCTTAAGTGATTGTGTATGTTTGTTCAGGAGTATGTGGAGACAACGGAGCGGATTGACAGTCCGGCTCTGTTGGCAGAAAGCCCAGCCATTGAACTTCTGATGAAGATGCTTGTCCCGGCGCCCTATAAGGGGCCGGAGAAGAAGGCGGATAAGAAGGCCCCGGGGACCCGAAAGGGTCTTCGAAGTAAGGTTGCGCAAACCTCGTCCGAAGACGACGAGGCGCACTCCTCCCCCGAAGGGGAAGAAGAAGTAGAGGCCGCCCCGTCCGGAAAGGATGGGGGGCCGGAGACGGCGGACCAGGGGACCAGGAGAGGCCCCCGTCGCAAGGCCGTCATACCCTAGTCATCTAATGATGACGAGGCAGATTCCTCCCGCGGAAGCGGGGGGAAACAAGAAGAAACTCCACCTCCCCATACTGGGGGGAGAAAAGGAGGAAGGTCGCCACGATGGGGGAGGCTGGGACGTCCAAGAAGGGAAAGGTGTCCCTTCCGGACTACTCCGCCACCGCTGCCGACAGTGAGGAAGGGTGGCTGCCTAGGAAGAAGCCCCTAGCGCGATCGTGAGTATCCGCACTCAATCGTAATTTTGCTTCATAGTTTTGTTATAACGCCAAACTTGTATGCAGTCCGGCTAGGGCCTATCCCGAAGTGTCATTTTCGGACGGGTCCTTGAGTGAGTCAGCAATGAACTCACTCCCGAGGGCCACTTCTCCTCGGCCTGCAGACGGCATGGAGGTGTTGTCCCGAAGGTTCGCAGAGATGGCGGAGGTGGCCCTGGAGGCGCCTCAAAGCGGCGTCCCAGACGTCGGACTCGCAGGGTTCAAGGTCCCCGCGGATCGTGTTGATGAGAGCCACAGTAAGCCGGGCTCTCAGCCGAACACTGTTCCAGAGCCTTCAGTTGTTCCGGACTTAGGCGGGCAGCCTCTCGTTAGGGAGGGAGGACCGTCTGCATCAAGGACTTCCATTGCGCCCGAGGCGCCGGATTGTCTGCTGGAAGCGCTTCGAGGTGCTGCCCTAGATGAAGAGCACCATACTCTTATGAGTGCGGTGATTCAGAAGGTTTCGTCCGCCAAGAGCGGACTAACCGAAGCCTGTACCAGCCTCCCGATAGGCTTTGAGGTAAGTAAAAATGTATGAAATTACCACCCAATAGGTAGTAGCCCCTGATACTCTGTTTGGTGTTCGGAAGGAAAAACCAAACGGAGGGTCAATTATAATCTGCAGGAGTCTAACAATAAGTTTAAATGTAAATAAACAGGCTGTGCTGCTGGCCGCTGCTGCTCGCATGGCCGAAATCGCCGGCCTAATGCAGGACCTGGAGCGGACACAGGGAGAGCTCGGCCTCACGAGGAGGCAGCTCGAGGAGAGCAAAGGTGAATGATTCCCCTCTCTCATATAATAAATAGTAAATAAAATTTGATTATGCTAACAACGAAACGTCGTGATGTGGTAATAGAGGCCACCACCGAAGTGGCGTCTCTCAAGAAGGCGCTGTTCGAGGCCGAACATAAAGCGGCCTTGGAGCGCAAGGAGCGCAAAAAGCAAGAAGCCCGAGTGGGCGAAGTACAAGAAGAGCTGCAGGAGCTCGGCAAGAAGCTCGAGTCTGCGAAGCATGAGCTTAAAGCAAAAGAGGCCGAGCTTGCGAAGGCCCTTACAAATATAAAAGACGCCAAGGCCGAAGCCGAGAGGGCACAGCAGGAGATCCAGGAGGCCAAAAAGATAGCGGCGAGTAAGAAATTTTTTATGCAAAGCAAACATGTGGAGTAGGCATTTCTTTTACGTACCCGAGTCCGGAGCTCTCCAGGGGCATTCGCAGATCTGCCACGCAGCGTATGGAATGCCCTGGAGTTCTACCGTGCCCAGGAAGGGAGCTCAACGGAGAAGCAGTTCTGGTCCCAGTATGCTGGGGCCGAACATTCAACGCCTCTGAGTGACCAACTGAAGTAGTTGGTTGAACTCCACAAGGCGGCCGAAGTGGCTATGAAGGATCCCATAGTCCGGATATGGCCTGGTGAGCTTCTTCCCAGCAGCTACTTTAGCCTGATCAAGCAGATGGTGGATGCATGTCCGCGACTGGAAGTCATGAAGCGATCCGTTTGCATTGAGGGTGCCCACCGGGCCCTTGCTCGTGCAAAGGTGCATTGGGGCAAGCTGGATGCAGAAAAGCTGGTGATGGACGGGCCGCCAGAGGGCAACCGCATCGCATCCCCGAGAAGTATTATGATGGCGTTATGAAGGGTGCTTGCCTCGTGGCCGATGAATGTACCAAAGACATCATTTTTGAATGAATTCACCTCTGTCATGTTTGTAATTTAAAGATGAAGTTACTTGCGCTATGTAGCACTTTTATTATTTAAAATATTACCTTCTGTGCGGTTGTTTATCAAATTCTAAAAGTAGGCCAGTCGTCGGCTTCCGCCCCCATGTAACTAGTACTGGGGTGTTCGTGGAAAACCCGCACACTCTTTATCCAAATGTTTGGTCCCTTAAGGAGGTGTCCAGCATAGCGAACAAGGCAATCGGACTATGCGGCTTTATAACCTTCACTTAGCCATAGAAGTCTACAATTTTAAATTTTGGCGAAGCCCCTAGAATCCGGAAGGCAGAATTGGGGCGCTATACACGCCTGTATCGGACAAAGCTGAATTATCGCCTAAAGCGGAAAAATCTTTAATGATTTTAAGACCTCTCGAACAGCGACAGCTCTCGCCACATCATGCCGGTCAGTTTTGTGCTTTCTCTACTGACGTGCTCGTCTGGAAGAACCAGGGCACAATTGCAGTAGTTATCCCTGCGCTACCTTAGCCGAATTAACGGAACGTAAGGCACCAAAACAAGGGAGCCGGGCTATCCCAACTGTAGACCCAAGACATGATTCGGAGCTGATGCATGTAATGCTATAAGTTCGGGGTGCCGCACTGTTGAAAGTGTTCGGACTTGTCTTGTCGTGTTATGGGGCGCCATAAGAAGCCCCTGGCAAACTACGCGTACCAAAGTGTATGGATGCAAAATCAAATAGACATTTGTAAAAAATGCTCAAATAAGAATAATAAGCTGACACTATATATTATCTCCCATTGATAAATAATACGTTTAAGCGTATGTTTACAATGAATGCATTAAGCAGAAATAAATAGGATTATTTGACATATCCTATCTAGGGGCAGGCTACGTATAGATAGATAAAGCAGGAACGACGATCATAAATAGATTCCACCTGGGTGTTTCCTGCTGTGCCCAAAGCCTGTTGCCTCCTGGGTTTCGTCTCCTATGTAAGTCCAACAATCCGGCTCTTTTGGAGAAGCTGCACTAAAGCAATGTCCTTAAAGGTAAGAGAAAAGGTTACGAAGTGATACCATATTTTTGACTGAGCCACTGCTACGCCTCCGCCTGTGCCCATGGTATTTTGAGTGCGTAATTATGTACGCGTGGCACGGATGCAGCTTTGATGGGATTTGAGCGGAGGCCGGACTGCTAGTCGTGCTCTTGGCGTGCCTGCTGATTCTATTGCGGGGTGTTCCATCCTCGTTTGACGGAGCTTGAGGTTGTCGTCACCGGATTGGTGGTTTGCCGGAGGAGGCCGCATTGTACTTCTGCCGCAAGGGCTGCTGTATGTTCTTCTGTACGGAGAGAGCGGTCCATGTTTCTGTTGACTGTTATGACCCCGCGCAGGCCTGGCATCTTGATCTTGAGGTATACATAGTGTGGTACCGCATTGAATCTACTCCAGGAATCACACCTTTAAAGGTGGTTTTGGTGGGCTTAATCCTTGAAGGATCGACGCCCATTTTGCACACTGTATCCTGGTAAAGCAGGTTCAGGCTGCTACCTCCATCCATAAGGACTCTTGTGAGGTGAAATCCGTCTATGATTGGGTCTAGAACCAATGCGGGTGAGCCGCCGTGATGGATGCTAGTGGGATGATCCCTACAATCAAAGGTGATCGGACAAGCTGACCATGGGTTGAATTTGGGGACTACTTGCTCCATCACGTAGACGTCCCGTAGTGCTCGCTTCCATTCCCTCTTTGGGATGTGGGTGGCGTAGATCATGTTGACCGTTTTCACCTGGGGGGGGGGGGAATTTCTTCTGTCCCCCCATGTTCGGACGCCGGGGCTCCTCATCATCGTCACTGTGCAACCCCTTGTCCTTGTTTTCGGTGTTTATTTTGCCAGCCTGTTTAAATACCCAGCAGTCTCTATTGGTGTGGTTGGTTGGCTTGTCTGGTGTTCCATGAATTTGGCACGAGCGCTCCAGTATAAGGTCTAGACTGGACGGTCCCTAATTGTTGCATTTGAATGGCTTCTTCCGCTGACCGGATTTGGATCCACTGAATCCGGTATTGACCACCATGTCTTCGGTGTTGTCGCCGTTGTTCCATCGCTTGTGTCTGTTGCGCCGTAGCTTGCCATTGTTTTCATGGACGTCTGACATGCCAGAATGTGGCATAGTGCTGCGGCAAGCCAACCAACTATCCTCGCCCGCACAAAAGCGGGTCATTGGTGTCGTGAGAGCTGCCATAGACTTGGGGTTTCTCCTGGCCGAGGTGTCGGGCGAGCCACTCGTCACAGATATTATGCTTGAAGGTCGCCAGGGCTTCGGCGTCCGGAGAGTCGACTATTTGGTTCTTTTTAATTAGGAACCGAGTCCAGAATTTCCTGGCTAATTCTCCGGGCTGTTGAGTAATGTGGCTCAAGTCATCGGCATCCGGAGGTCGCACATATGTGCCTTGGAAGTTGTCAAGAAATGTGTCTTCCAGGTTTTCCCAACTGCCAATGGAATTTGTGGGCAGGCTGTTTAGCCAGTGCCGGGCGGGTCCTTTGAGCTTAAGGGGAAGATACTTGATGGCATGTAGATTGTCTCCGCGGGCCATGTGAATGTGTAGAAGGAAATCTTCAATCCATACCGTGGGGTCTGTTGTGCCATCATATGATTCAATGTTTACGGGTTTGTACCCTTCTGAGAATTCATGATCCATGACTTCATCGGTGAAGCAGAGGGGGTGTGCGGCGCCTCTATGCCGGGCTATGGCGCAACACAGTCCGGCTGCGTCTGACTGGTTATATTCGTCCTGGCCGGATTTGCTGGTAGTGTATCCGGTATGACGGTCATCGTCATGTGCTGCGGTGCACCCCCGTGATCTGTAGATCGATCTTGGTTGTCGTGCAGCGTTATCTAGTTTATCGCGCATGTCCTGAGTATTACCCCGGGCCGTGGTAAACCGGCGCGGGGGTGGTAGCTGGTATTCGGGCTGATATGCCGATTTGTCCCGACCTCGAGGCGGCCGGTCAGCCATGTCGCGCTCGAGTCCATATTCCTCGGCTGCCAGGACTTCTGTCCATCTATCTGTGAGCAGATCTTGATCAGCTTGAAGCTGCTGCTTCTTCTTCTTCAGGCTTCTCGCAGTGGCAATAAGCCGGCACTTGAAGCGCTCCTGCTCTGCGGGGTCTTCGGGTACGCCGAACTCGTCGTCGCCGAGGCTAATCTCGTCTTCGAAGAGGGGCATGTAGTTGTCCTCCTCCGAATACCCGTCTGTCGCCTGTTCATTTGGGCTGTCATGCTCGTCTTCCTTTTTGGCCTGCTTGAAGGCGTTCTGTTCGGTGTTGTATTCATCGTCGGCACCGTCCGGATTGTCTTCTTCTCCAGTGCCGGTATTGCCTTGGCGGGGCTTGGAACGGCGCGGGCGACGCCCATGCTTTGCTTTCTTCTTGGAGGGGTTATCCGCCGTTGCCTCATCGCCATTGGTTTCTTTCGGAGTATCCACCATGTATATATCGTATGAAGAGGTGGCTGTCCATCGTCCTGTGAGCGGTGGCTCCTGTACGTCTCCTGCATGATCGTCCATACCGTCGATGTCTTCAAAGTCAAAGTCGAGCACGTCGGTTAAATCATCGATGGTGGCGACAAAGTGGGTGGTGGGTGGGCAGCGAATTCCTTCGTCACCCGCTTCCCACTCAAGCCGGACATAGTTCGGCCTAGAGCCTTCTGACAAGGAGAGAGACTTTAATAAGTTCAGCATGTCGCCAAAAGGTGAGTGCTGAAAGAGGTCCGCAGCGGTAAACTCCATTACCGGAGCCCAACCTAGCTCGACTGGCTCGAGGGTATGCAGACCAGAACCAACAGCCGAATACGAGTCCGGTGGTCCGGGATTACAAGCCTCCATAGAGATGAGACCCGTGTTCGGCTCCATCGCCGATAAGGGTACGTCCTGCGGGGGGGTCCAACCCTCCATCCTTGGGCAACGCAATCTGCTCCGGATTTAGATCCGGGGCTCCCGCAGGGATGATGTCCTAAGCATTGTCCGACAGCAGGTCTAAGCCGTGCTCGCCGTGACTGTGCGGCGCTCCCGGCGCAGGGCTGAATCCGTCGAAGATCAAATCTCCGTGAACATCCGCCGTGTAGTTCAAGTTTCCAAACCTGATCTGGTGGCCAGGGGCGTAGCTATCGATCTGCTCCAGATGACCAAGCGAGTTGGCCCGCAGTGCGAAGCCACGGAACATGAAGATCTGTCCGGGGAGAAAAGTCTCACCCTGGACCGTGTCATTGACGATTGAAGACGCCATCAAGCCTTGAAGCGACGGCACAGAGGAACTCTCAATGAAAGCACCAATGTCGGTGTCAAAACCGGCGGATCTCGGGTAGGGGGTCCCGATCTGTGCGTCTTAGGCTGATGGTAACAGGAAGCAAGGGACACAATGTTTACCCAGGTTCGGGCCCTCTCGATGGAGGTAAAACCCTACTTCCTGCTTGATTAATATTGAAGATATGAGTAGTACAAGAGTAGATCTACCATGAGATCATAGAGGCTAAACCCTAAGAGCCAGCCTATGATGGTATGATTGTAATTGTGATCGGCCTTCTAAGGACCATGCTCTCCGGTTTATATAGACACCGGAGAGCTAGGGTTTACATGGAGTCGGTTACAAGGAAAGAAACATAATATCCGGATCGCCAAGCTTGTCTTCCACGCAAAGGAGAGTCCCATCCGGACACGGGCCAAAGTCTTGAGTCTTGTATCTTGATGCTTCTATAGTCTGGACGATGAATATAGTCCGGCTGTCCGGATACCCCCTTATCCAGGACTCCCTCAACAACCTCTTTGGTGGTGCCGATCAGGCCGCAGCTTCATCCGAGGAAACGGCGATGATGATGCTCTTCCGGTGGTGCAGGTGAAGACGGCGGTGTGGGAATGGAGGTGGCGCGAAAGACGAGGGGAACGTTGGGGCAGCTCCTTGGAGGTGGAGGACGGGGTGGATGAACCGTCGGGACCACGAGATCGATGACGGATCCTCATTCGGTAAGGTGGATGAGGTACGTCGAGGTGTTGTTGTGGACGACGTCGTCGGGGAAGAGGCTCCGGCTAGGTGGCGGACGGAGCTGGGTGTGGGGCTTGGTCGCGGGTTTTCGCGGCCTCGGTGTACGAATGGGTGGGCAGATGGGATGGCAGTGGGGAACCATGGCTTAGGGATGCGCTTGTCCGAAATGTGGGGTAAGTTATGAAAGTACCCCCACCGATTTGAGGCGCTTATTTCGGTTCAAGGGTACCACGGGCATTTCGCGTGTCGGGATTTGACAGGAGGTGGGAGTTTTGACGCGTGTTGTAATTTCGGAATAGCAAGGTGCGGGTTGAGAATGAGGGAGTTGTCAGAGCATGATGAGACAAAGATATATCTTAAATATTTCGGGCTAACAAGGCGCGGGTTGAAATTTTCGGACAAGCCTAACGTGTACTGTACCTAATCAATGCGCACTACAAATGCACTCAAAACTTTGAATTCATGTTATGTTCAATTTAAATATTTTGCTACGTGTATAATGCATGCAACCTACTACTCAAATGAACGTTTTAGTGCATTCCAAATGTATATACCACCGCTTCAATATGATCTAAATTTGAATTCGTTTCTCTATTTGAATAAGATCTACAGTAATGATTGTTGTGAAGTCAAAGCATTTGAATTCGTTTCTCTGTTTTAGTAAGATCTACAATCATCATTATTGTCAAGTTAAACCATCGTTTGTGTATTATCTTCACAGCACACCACATGATTAGTCTCGAGTTACATATGAACTATGTGTACTATATGAACTCGAACTCGATTTTTTGAATCCACTTTATTTTGATTTCAAATCACACTACATTTCTAGATCTAGCTAAATCTTCATAATCTAAACCATGTCTCATATGTATAGTGTGTTTATCACATTATGTGCCCCGCCCCCTACGCCTACAAGTATTTAGATGTGAGTTGCAAACACCACACATTACCACAAATTCAAATAAAATGTGAGAATGTTCGATATATAGTATTGTTTAGATTGTTCGATATTTAGTTGTAAGCTGCAAACGCCACACATTATCACAAATTCAAATAAAATGTGAGATTGTTTGATGTATAGTGTGGTGTAGATTGTTCGGCATTTAGCTGTGAGTCGCGAACGCCATGCATTATCACATCGTGGTATAACATGTGCACAACACGTGTATCACCGCTAATATTCATGCATGCATATGTTTAAAACACTATGATGTCCTATTCAAATATATGAATCCGCTTTCATATTAAATTATGATCTTTGTTAGTCTCTTACACCCACACAATCCTCTAACCTTTGTAGCTACCACTAACTTTCCCTCGTGCATGCACAGCCCTCCTCGCCCTCCCCCTCCCTCGGCATTTTATCCACCGGGCACATTCATTTTTGTCTTTAGGTAGTTCTCCCAGAGTCTCAACAACTCCTTTCCGACACACACCGATCGATAAACCTCTCCAGTGATGCCTGCCTACAACATACACACACCTTAAATCTTTCCTTTATGTGCCCTTGCCTCGTGTCTCTCATACGGTCACACACACGTGTAAACTCTCGCCCCTCTTTTCATTGATTTCACAACCGCACACTCCTCCCCCTATCTAGCAAGTAGCCGGGCCTCTTGCACCACCTCCTAGCTCCAATCTCTCTGTCTATCCGTCTCGCTAGGCCTTATTTGCCTCTAACAAATGGACGTACACCGACCGATCTCTCGCTATACATATAGCTAGCTAGGTCCTTATAACTCGTTTTTACCCACGCGTCGATCGATCTACCTCATTAGTTGTGTCTCTCCCTTCCTCCGACAAACAACAATTGATCTACCGATCTAGTTAGATTTGCTTACCAAACACATGGTTCCCCTTCATCATCCATGGATGCGTCCCGACAGATCTATCATGCACATTTACACACAGAAACACGTCCCCACTCTTATTGATAACATTGCAGTTCCACCCTCAGTTTGTCTAGTAGGCCTATCCCACCATCTTCGAGAAGCAACTCCATCACCCATCCAGCACTCTACCCCTCTCCCTCTCTCTCTCTCCTCTCTCTCTGTCCCATCACATTTCCCGTCCTTCAGTTATGTATGGATGTCGACCGATCTCCCTCAAGACATAGCTGGGTCTCTCCTTCTCAACACATATACGAGTCATTCTACCTCTATAGTTAGGCCTCTGCCTACCCCTCCCCCCACCCCTCCCCCACACACACTAATACATCGAGCGTTCTAGTCATGTCTCCCTGCCACACACAAACTTGACATGTGCCCTCTAATGTTCCGGTAGGAAAATCACCCTATATCTTTGACTTGCACACACAC